>NC_043023.1:839266-851766 GCF_006345805.1 Octopus sinensis
TTGCTCAATAAACACTCACAATACCCGGTCTGGGAATTGAAACCGTGTGGTAGAAGTAGGGAGAAAGAGTGAGAGAAAGTTGTGGTGAAAGAGTACAGCGGGGTTCATCATCACTCCCTGCCAGAGCCTTGTGGAGCTTAGGTGTTTTTGCTCAATAAACACTCACATGCCCAGTCTGGGAATCGAAACTGCGTTCTTACGACCGCGAGTGTGCTGCCTTAACCACTGGGCCATTGCGCCTCCACTGCTGTTGTTGTTCTTGCTGTGCTTGTCATCAAAGCTTCTGTTGTTGTTATTGTCATTGCTGTTATTGTATCGCTATTGTGGTTGTTGTTGTTGTTTTGCCATGAAGGCGATGCCCCAGCATGGCCGCAGTCTAATGACTGAAACAAGTAAAAGATTAAAAGATAATCTTGTTCTTGTTGTAGACAGCAGTTTTCTGATATTTGTTGTTGTCATTATTATTCTTGTTATTACTGTTGTTGTTGATGAAATGCTTAGAATATTTGTACTTCTCATCGCCATTGTTGTTGTTGTTGTTGTTTTATTGTCATCAATATGGCTGTTATTCATTCACAGTATTGTCATCAAATGTTGCTCTTGTGCTTGTTGTTGTTGTTGTGATTCGTGACCTTAACGTTGTTGGTGTTGTTGTTGTAGTATTTGTTTTTGTTTATGTAACTATTGTTTTTTTCCTGTTATTGTCATTATTGCTGCTGCTGCTGTTGTTGTTGTTGTTGTTGTTGTTGTCATATTCTTTCAGTTGTGTTCCTTGTTGTCGATGTTGTTGCTGTTACTGTCGCTAATATAATTATTAGCGCTGCCAAAATAATAATAATAATGATGATGATGGAATGATGACGACGACGATGATTATGATAATAATAATAATAATAATGAGGATAATGCTACTAATGATAATGATGATGTCTTTTATTTGCCACCAGGGTGATGGATGAGGGGAACAATACAAAGACAAAGAATTAATAAAACCATTATTATTATTATTATTTATATTACAATTATTATTATTATTATTGTTATTATTTTTATATTATTTATATTATTATTATTATTACATTATTATTATTTTTATATTATTATTATTATTATCATTTTTATATTATTATTATTATTATTTATATTATTATTATTATTATATATTATTTTTATATTATTTATATTATTATTATTATTATTAATTTTATATTATTATTATTATTATTATTATTATTATTATTTTATTATTATTTTATTATTATTATTATTATTATTTTTATATTATTATTATTATTATTATTATTATTATTATTATTTTTATATTATTATTATTATTATATTATTATTATATCATTATTATTATTATTATTTTTACTGAGTGAGAGAGCATTGTATGCCATTATTATTATTATTATCATTATTATTAATGTAGTTGTCGTTGCTGTTGTAATCATTGTTGTTGTCATTAATGTCATTATTCTCGTTGTTGCTGTTGTTGTTGTCATTGTTGTTATTATTGTCCCATTTCGCCCTCCTTTCCCTATCTTTCTCCCCTTCATCTTTTACATAACACGCCCCCCCCCTCTCACACACACACACACACATAAACTGTAAACTGTCCTTGTAATTCCCACCCCTCTCATCTGATGCCCCTCTGGCAAATAATAGAAAATCTTTATGAACACTACTATCACTGACATTATTATTATTATTATTATTATTATTATTATTATTATTATTATTATTACTATCATCATCATTATTATTGTACTTGCTGCTGCTATTACTATTATTATTATTATTATTATTATAAATTATTGTTATTATTGTTTTTATTATTATTTATATTATTATTATTATTATTATTCTTTTTATATTATTATTATTATTATTATTATTATTATTATTATTATTATTATTATATTATCATCATCATCATCATCATCATCATCATCATTATTATTATTATTATTGCTGCTGCTTTTTGTTGTCTTTCGTATCCCACACAATATAAAGACCTCACTCTGTCCCCCAAACTCAACATTTTCTCTGATTTTTTTCTTCCTGGTATTCCACCACTCTTTTCCCCCCCCATTTCTCTTTCTTTTCCTAGCAATAAAAGAAATCACACCCATTATTATTATTATCATCATTAACGCAATTATTATTATCCTTATTGTTATTATTATTATTATTGTTGAGGCAGGGAACTGGCAGAATCGTTACAATATTGGTTAAAATGCTCCACAGCATTGCATTCCTTCCGTTTCTTTGCATGCTGAGTTTAAATACTGCCAGGAACAACTTTGCCATTCAGTCTTTTAGGGTTGATAAAATAAGTACCAGTGAAGTACTGGGGTTGATGCAATTGACTAGCCCCTACCCCCAAAACTGCAGGACTTGTGTCTTAATAGAAAGTAAATCTGTGGTATTGAGCAGAATATTTGATGTAGCCCATCTTTTATACCAAGACAGTTAAGATCAGAAGCAATGAGATCCACTGTCTGGTATTGAATCAGGGCATTTTATTATTATCATTATTATTAAGCAAGGTCGTTGCCAGTGCTGCTGGACTGGCTCCTGTGCAGGTGGCACGTAAAAAACACCATTTGGGCGTAGCCATTGCCAGTACCACCAAACTGGCCCTCGTGCCGGTGGCACATAAAAGAACCGACTACTCTCTCAGAGTAGTTGGCATTAAGAAGGGCATCCAGCTGTAAAATCTTGGCCAGATCAGATTAGAGTCTGGTTCGTTAGACCTCTGTCAAATCGTCCAACCCATGCAAGCATGGAAAGTGGACGTTAAATGATGATGATGATGATTTCTTTTCATTATAAATATATTTCAGCTGCCTTAGTACAGGGCATGCTCATTGGGCCAAGTGTAGCAAGGGCACGTTTGTTTTGCCATGCATACTAAAATTATCACCACATTGATTCCATGAGAGTGCTTTCCGTAGTTTATGGGCTACACCCATATACTAGGTTATCTTTTGTAGTTCATGGAGATTGGAGTTACCAGGGAGTTGCTTAATATACTTCTCAGCTCCCTTCTTTATCATTCCCAACACACCAATCACCACTGGTCTTACGGTAGTACTAAAGCTTCCACATTTTGGGGATTTCAATTTGCAGATTTTTATAGTGAGAAAGATTTTTGTATTCCATTTGTGGGATAGACATATCTATTAACAGACAAGTTCATCTGTTGAAGTCCTTGATCACAATGTCTGGTCAATTGGAGTCAATTTTCAGTCTGTTTGTATTGAGAAGTTCCAAAAGATGGTGACACTCTTGCATTATTATCATTATCATTATTATTATTATTATTATTATTATTATATTATTATTATTATTATTATTATTATTATTATTATTATTATTATATTATTATTATTATTATTATTATTATTATTATTATTATTATTATTATTATGTAGTAGTAGTAGTAGTAGTAGTAGTAATGTTGTTGTTGTTTATTGAAAGGTGGGTGAAAGTTGCAAAAATGGCAAAAGTGGATGGCACCTCTAAGTGTAAACCTGTGAGTCGAAGAAAGGCAAGTGGAGAGGGCACTTGCTCTTGGTATTCAGAGAGATCCTGGATGGTAGGTTCCTTGATTATCCCTAGAGGTCCTCCTCCATCCGAAGGACAATATCTCTATCATTCCCCACCTTTTTTTTGTTAACCTATGCATATCATGTATATTTCCCTTCCTTTTTCGCTGTATATTATGTACACTTACCCTTTTTCTTATTTATTTATTTATTTATTTATTTATTTATTTATCAATTCATTGCATGTAAAGCCCCACACGTTATGTCTGTTTTTTATTGTCTCCTTCATCTTTTGCCCTGGTGACAAATAAATAAAATCATTCGTGCCAGAAGCTCCAGTACAAACATTTCAGAGTGCTTGGGTGTCAATCTGAGGACATGTACCAAGAGTGATAAAAATCAAACACCCAGTCAACATGATGGTGTTTCAAGTGATCACTAGTGATGGCAATGTTATGCCTCCCTTCATCTACCTGCACGACCTCAGATTCAATACGGAGGCTTACATCAAGTGTCTTGAGGAGGTAGTGCTGCCCTGGATCAAGACAGTGGCTGCTGGAAGACCCTATGTCTGGTAAGATGGTAAGAAGACTCTGTACCATGCCACACAAAGAGAACCCAGTCATGGCTGTCAGACAATTTCTGTTACTACATCACCCCTAACATCTGTCCACCTAATTCCCCAAACTGCAACCCTTTTGATTATTATGTGTGGGGCGCAGTTGAGCAAGAGACCCACAAAACTCCTTGTAACACCAAAGATAAACTGAAAGCAAGGATTATGGCAGCATTCACCAACAAGGAGACCGTCCAGAAGAGTTGCAGGAGATTTCGAAGTCGTCTGGAGGCCATGGTTGAAGCCAATGGCGATTTCATTGAATAAATTTACTGTTTAGTATTTCAAGCTATCTTTATGCAATTTTAGTAAATATATCTCTTAAAAGGAGACATCGGTGTTATTTTCATTTTT
This sequence comes from Octopus sinensis, assembly GCF_006345805.1. Lineage (NCBI taxonomy): Eukaryota > Metazoa > Mollusca > Cephalopoda > Octopoda > Octopodidae > Octopus > Octopus sinensis. The sequence goes on from NC_043023.1 coordinate 843,791, forward strand.
ATGTAATTTAGACAATATATTCACTGTATCCTGTATACATATATATATATATATATATATATTTAAAAGTGAACTCAAATAGCATTTAAAGTTTACAACAGCTGTTTCTGGTATCCTATGAGTCAATGTGCCTTATAACTAGTACATGAAGCATCATATGTGGTGTGCAAGGGAGACGACTGCACTAGTATAGTCATGTGTTGCGAATGAATGTGGACAGATGTGTGAAAAAGTGTCCCAGCCAAGCAGTTGAGGGAACCTGTGGAAGAGGTAGACCCAGGAAAACCTGGGATGAGGTGGTGAAGCACGACCTTTGAACATTGGGCCTTACTGAGGCAATGAGTAGTGACCAGGACCTTTGGAGATATGCTGTGCTTGAGAAGACCTGACAAGCCAAGTGAGACCACAGCCCATGGCCTATGCCAGTGGGTGTAACCAGTCCACTTATGAATGCCCCTCATTTGTTGGACAATAAACTTTGCTTGTGAAAACCTATTGAGGCAAGTGAAATCAAAATCAAAATTGCTGACATGGCCAACGACAGTACCACTTGATTGGCACTCAATGTGGAACATTAAAAGCACATCTAATCATGGGATGTGACCGGGCTACTTATGAGTACGCCTCATTCATTGGACAATGAACTTTGCTTGCAAAGACCTATTGAGGCAAGTGTAAACAAACCAAAATCGCAGACGTGGCCGATGACAGAACCACCTGATTGGCACTCATGCCAGTGGAATGTTAAAAGCACCATCCGAGCATGATTGTTGCCAGGGCCACAGATTTGCTCCCATGCCGGTGACATGTGGAAAGCACCATTCAAGCATGATCGTTGCCAGAGTCGCCTTACCGGCACATGTGCCGGTGGCATGTGAAAAACAGCATTTGAGCATGGTCGTTGCCAGTGCCGCCAGACTGGCTCCCATGCAGGTAGCATGTAAAAACACCATTTGAGCGCGAGCGTGGTCGTTGCCAGAACCAACTGACTGGACCTCGTGCTGGTGGTACATAAAAAGCACCCACTACACTCTCAGAGTGGTTGGCGTTAGGAAGGGCATCCAGCTGTAGAAACTTTGCCAGATCAGATTGGAGCCTGGTGCAGCCTCTGGCTCACCAGTTTTCAGTCAAACCGTTCAACCCATGGTAGCATGGAAGGCTGACATTAAACAATGATGATGATGATGATATAGATGCAGGCACAGCTGCATGTCACCTTGGCTAAGTGTCTTTTATTATAAATGGAGTTGGTAGATGGAAACTGATAGAAGCCTGTCATATATATGTGTGTGTTTTTGTGTCTGTATTTGTTGTCAACCAACACTTGACAACCGGTGTTGGTGTGTTTATGTTCCCGTGAATTAGTTTGTCAAAAGAGTCCAATAGAAATCGACTGGAGTTGATTTATTTGACTGAAAAAGTCCTTGAAGGCGGTGTGCCAGCATTGTTGTGGTCTAAAGACTGAAACAAATAAAAGATATTTATATATATATAGAATGGTTGTATACTGTTAATCTAACACGAACGTGACAGTAGGGGATTACACCACCGCTGTTTAGCCCTAGGAAACATCGACGCCTCCTGATGGCGTTGACACATTTTTCCTGTGTCCTTATATACATTTACATTGTCTCCCCTTCGTAAATGTATATAAGGACACAGAAAAAATGTGTCAAAGCCATCAGGAGGCGTCGATGCTTCCTAGGGCTAAACAGCGGTGGTGTACCCCCCTACTGTCACGTTTGTGTTAGATTGACAGTATACAACCATTCTATCGCCCCACCACCGTACATGTCTCTACGAGAGATTTAGAAATTTAGTATTTCTGATATATATATATATATATATATATATACACACACACACACATAAATGAGTGGGTCAACATCTATTTAGATATGAGATGAGGTCTTGAAATACTGGACAATGTCCAGTTTACTCGATGACCATTTGGAACGGTCCTGCACCTTAGCTTACATTAAATCAAATCTTTAAACAAACGCTTCCTACAACAACATTGTGGCCTACATTAAATTTATAGCCAAAGCAATAAAACACAACATTAATTTTATTTGCAATAATTTCACAGAAATTATCCAAAATGAATGAAGGTTTAGTTCTGTATTTTGTTGGCACCGTTTGAAGTGATGTCGTGGCTTTCCTCCCAATCGGCTCTTTTGTTGCCGTTTTTCTGCTAAAAATCATTGCCTTTGTTTCAATTAACTTTTAACATAATGAAGAATTTAGTAAATGAACTGTGTCATTATTAATCTGGTGTTTTAGAACATAAATTAACATGGAATTTAAATGGAGGGATTTAATTTAGATCAGCTTAACCCTTTTCTTACTGTATTTCTATTCAGATGCCCTGTCTTTGTCTCAAATAGTTTGGAATATAATGAAGAATTTGTATGATAATTTTATCATTATTAAGCTAATGTCTGGAGCATAAATAAAGCTAAAATTTTGATGGCAGGTTTTAATTTAGATGTATTTAACCCTTTTGTTCCCATATTTCTAAAAATAAGGATGAATTTAGTAAAAGGACTTTGTTATCATGAAGTTTATAAAAGGTTTTGATAGAGGTTTCTAAGATCACTTTAACCCTTTTGTTCCCATATTTCTGTTGAAATACACTGCCTTTGTTTTAATAAATTCTAAAAATAGGGAAGAATTCAGTAAAAGGACTTTGTTATCATTAAGCTGATACTTGGAACATAAGCTAACATAAGGTTTTGATGGAGGTTTCTAAGATCACTTTAACCCTTTTGTTCCCATATTTCCGTCGAAATGCACTGTCTGTGTTTCAATAAATTTTAAAATAAGAAAGAATTTAGAAAATTTACTTTGTCATTATGAACATGGAACTTTGATGGAAGACTTTAATTAAGATCACTTTAACCCCTCAGTCACCATATTTCTTATCAAATATACTGTTTCTGCCTCAATTCATTATGAATAAATTTATAAATTTATAAAATAATTTTGTCATTATTAAACTAGTGTTTGGAACATAGGTTAACATGGAATTTTGATGGAAGGTTTATTTGGATCAATTTAACCTTTTTGTTATCATATTTTTATTAAAATACACTGTTTCAATAAATTTGGAAAATGATGAAGAATTTAGTAAAATTACTTCATCATTATTTAATCAGAACATAGATTAACATCAAATTTTAATGGAAGCTTTTAGCATAAATCATTTTAAAATATTGAATCTGTATTATAGAACCAGTGCCAGTTTCAGTCAAGGGCCAACCCATTTGTTCCCATATTTCTGATGAAATACATTGCTTTTGTTTCGATAAATTTTGAAAATTTGGAAGAATTTAGTAAAAGAACTTTCTCATTATTAAGCTGGTGTTTGGAACGTAAGTTAACATAAAATTTTGATGGAAGTTTCTAAGATCACTTTAACTCTTTTGTTCTCATATTTCTGTTGAAATGCACTGCCTTCGTTTCAATGAATTTGTAAAAACAGTCGAAATTGAACCAAATTTAATGACTGGCACCGGTGCTAGTGGAGCGCTAACAGCTCCATCCGAGTGGGATCACTGCCAGACGAGCTGTCTGGCTTCCGTGCTGGTGGCATGTAACAAGCACCATTTGAGCGTGATCGTTACCTGCGTTGTCTTACTGGCACTTGTGTAGGTGGCACGTGAGCAAAACATTCAAGCGAGGTCGTTGCTGGTGCCGCTGGACTGACTCTTGTGCAGGTCACACGTAAAAAGCACCATTTGAGCGTGGCCATTGCCAGTACTGCCAGACTGGCCCTCGTGCTGGTGGCATGTGAAAGCACCCACTACACTCTTGGAGTGGTTGGCATTAGGAAGGGCAACCAGCTGTAGAAACTCTGCCAGATCAGATTGGAGCCTGATGCAGCCATCCGGTTTGCCAGTCCTCAGTCAAATCGTCCAACCCATGCTAGCATGGAAAGCGGACGTTAAATGATGATGATGATGAATAAAAAATTTAGAAAAATTACTTTGCCATTATTAACATGAGATTTTGATGGAAGGATTTAATTCCGATCACTTCTTACCATATTTCAATTCAAATGCACTGTCGTTTTTTTAATTAGTTTGGAATATAATGAAGAATTTCATGGAACATAAATTAGCATAAAATTTTGATGGCAGGTTTATTTGGATCACTTTAACCATTTTGTTCTCATATTTCTTTTGAAATACACTATAGGTGCAGGAATGGCTGTGTGGTAAGTAGCTTGCTTACCAACTACATGGTTCCGGGTTCAGTCACACTGTGTGGCACCTTGGGCAAGTGTCTTCTACTATAGCCTTGGGACGACCAGAACTTTGAGTGGATTTGGTAGACGGAAACTGAAAGAAGCCCGTCGTATATATGTATATATGTATATGTATGTGTGTGTATGTGTTTGTGTGTCTATGTTTGTCCCCCCAACATTGCTTGAGAACCGATGCTGGTGTGCTTACATACCCGTGACTTAGCGGTTCGGCAAACAAGACCGATAGAATAAGTACTAGGCTTACAAAAGAATAAGTCTTGGGGGCGATTTGCTCGACTAAAGGTGGTGCTCCAGCATAGCCGTAGTCAAATGACTGAAACAAATAAAAGAGTAAAAGAGTGCCTTTATTTCAATAAATTTGTAAAATAATAAAGAATTTAGAAATATTACTTTGCCTTTATTGTTAACATAAAATTTTATTTACATAAAATTTTGAAGATTACTTTAACCCCTTTGTTACCATACTTCTATTCAAATATTCTGTTTTAATTAGTTTGGAATATAATGAAAAATTTTATAAAATAACCTTGTCATTGTTAAGCTGATATCTGCAACACTTTTGATAGCAGGTTTACTTGGATCAGTTTAACCTTTTTGCTATAAAATTCTTGCCTTTGTTTCAATAAATTTTGAAAAATAACTCTGTTATTATTATTATTAAGATGGAAAAAGTAAAATAAATTTGTCATCATTAAGCTGGAACATCGATTAACATGAAATTCTAACGGAAGCTTTTAGCATAAATCATTTTAGAATATTGAATTTGTATCACAGAACCGGTGCCAGTCTCAGACACATTGGTATCAAAAGATTTCATTCTTATATTAACATGTTTTGTTCAAATGCACAGCCTTTGTTGCAAGGAGTTTTGGTTATAATGATGGAATTACTAATACAACTTTGTTATTATTTCGTTTTGGGATTTGGTTTGCAAGATTCTTTATATGAGTTTGTGTGTTGAAGCATATTCTATTGTGTCTGGGGAGAGTCATTTTCTTTTTGTGCCTTATAATTTAACATTATTTATCTGATGTTTGGAAATATAAGTGAACGTAAAATTTTGATGGTAGGTTTTAATTTAAGATCACTTTAACCCTTTTGTTACCATATTTGGATAGGCGCAGGAGTGGTGTGTGGTAAGTAGCTTGCTAACCAACCACATGGTTTCCGGTTCAGTCCCACTGCATGGCATCTTGGGCAAGTGTCTTCTGCTATAGCCCCGGGTCGACCAATGCCTTGTGAGTGGATTTGGTAGACGGAAACTGAAAAGAAGCCTGTCGTATATATGTATATATATATGTATGTGTGTGTGTTTGTGTGTCTGTGTTTGTCCCCCTAGCATTGCTTGACAACCGATGCTGGTGTGTTTACGTCCCCGTTACTTAGCGGTTCAGCAGAAGAGACCGATAGAATAAGTACTGGGCTTACAAAGAATAAGTCCCGGGGTCGATTTGCTCGACTAAAGGTGGTGCTCCAGCATGGCCGCAGTCAAATGACTGAAACAAGTAAAAGAGAGTAAAGAGTATATTCCTGTTGAACACGAAATTTTGATGGAAGTTTGTTTCCTGCTAGTTTCTATCTTTTATCTTTTACTTCCTTCAGTCATTAGATCATGGCCATGCTGGGGCACCACTTTGAAAAGTTTAGATGGACAAATCCACCCCCAACAGGTATTTGTTAAGCCTGTATATATTCTCTCATTGTCTTTCACTAAGATACAAGGACAAACCAACATTGGTAGTCAAGCAGTGGGGATCAAACACACACTGGGCAGGCTTCCACACAGTTTCTGTCTACTCAAAGGGCATTACTATTGTACTTGCTGCTGCTATTACTATTATCATCATCATCACCATTATTACGTGGCCGTAGCCAGCACCGCATCGACTGGCCTCCGTGCTGGTGGCACGTAACAAACACCATCCGATCGTGGCCGTGCCAGCCCTGCCTGGCCTCCGTGCCGGTGGCACGTAAAAAACACCATCTGAGCGTGGCCGTTCGCCAGCCTCGTCTGGCACCTGTGTCAGTGGCACATAAAAAGCACCCACTACACTTGTTGGCGTTAGGAAGGGCATCCAGCTGTAGAAACACCGCCAGATCTGACTGGCCTGGTACAGCCTTCTGGCTTTCCAGACCCCAGTTGAACCATCCAACCCATGCTAGCATGGAAAGCGGACGTTAAACGATGATGATTATTATTATTATTATTATTATCATTATTATTATTATTATTATTGTTGTTGTTACTTTTGAGTTAGTTTTACTGGAACTGGTAAACCAGAGAGCTACACCAGGTTCCAGTCTGTTTTGGCTTGATTTCTAAGGCAAGATGCCCTTCCTAATGCCAACCACTCCAGAGAGTGTACTGGGTGCCTTTTACATGTCACCAGTATGGATGTCTTTTATGGCACAGGCCACAATTACAATTTTTAATCAGTTTATGGCCAGTTTAAATGTTAAAGGGTTAATGGTATGCACACCTGTGGAGTACTCGGCCACTTGCACATTATTTCGTTATTTTCATGAGCAGGCTGTTCCCTTGATTGGATCAACTGGAATCCTCAAGGTCGTAATCAAAGGAGTGCGACATAAGTAAAGATGGTGGTGTAGATGATGATGATGATGATGATGATGACAATGATGATGATGATGATGATGATGATGATGATCAACATTCTCTCTCTCCTCGGAATAATGATGATGATAATGATGATGGTGACAATTTTACCGGTGATGACAATTATGATGATGATAGTGATGATGATGATGGTGATGATGATGAAAATGGTGGTAATGATGATGACAGTTTTACTGGTGGTAATAACAATTGATGAGGTGGCAATTGTAATGATGATGATGATGATATTGGTGATGGTAATGATGATAACAATGATGTTGAGGATGATGATATTAATGTTGATGATGAGGTTGGTGATGAGGTTGGTGATGATAATGATGCTGATGATGATGATTATAATAATGTTCATGATGATATTGATGATGATGATGATGAGGTTGGTGATGATAATGATGCTGATGATGATGATTATAATGATGTTCATGATGTTAATGTTAATGATGATGAGGAGGTTGGTGATGATAATGATGTTGATGATGATATTGCTGCTGCTGCTGCTGATGATGATGATGCTGATGACAATGATATTGATGATGATGAGGAGGAGGAGGAGGAAGATGGTGATAATAATGATGATGATGATGATGATATTGCTGCTAATGGTGATGATGGTGAAGTTAGGAAGAAGAAGAAGAAGAAGAAGAAGAAGAAGAAGAAGAAAGATAATAATAGCAGAAAGCAGAAAAGAAGGGTTAGATAGGTAGAGAGAGAGAGAGAGAGAGGGAGTGAGAAAGGAGATAGACAGGGAAAGAGAGAGTGAGGAAGAGAATGAGAAAATAAAGAGAGAGGGAGACGGTGTAGGGAGAGAGGTAGGGGAGGAAGCGAGTGTTGGAAAATGGTGATCGTACAAGGAAGTACAAGGCGGAAACGGAAGTGAAGACGGAAGAAGGAGGAGGAGGAAGAGGAGACGAAGCAAGGAAGGAGGCATAAGGCGGGGACAGTGTGGTGTGTGGGAGTGGCGGCGGTGGTGGAGTGGGTGGGGAGGGGTATACTGGTGTTAAGGTACGTGTGGTGGTGGTGGTGGTGGTGGTGGTGGTGGTGGACGTGTATCATGGTGGAGGGGAAAAC
>NC_043023.1:856766-861766 GCF_006345805.1 Octopus sinensis
GAGGACCTATTTCTCCTCACCAGTCACTATTCAGTCCATAATAGGTTCTATGGCTAGATACCATAATAGGATGATGATGATATATGTATATGTATGCTAATGTACATGCATACATACATTACATATGTAAGACAGCATGGTGTGATTTGAGGAAGATTTGGCTGCTATTCCTACCAGGTCTAGCTACCATGAAGAGTTCTCCCTCATTGGCTCATACATATATACATACATAAGACAGTAGGTGTGATTTTGAGGGGGATTTAGCTGCTATTTCTACCCGATCTAGCTACCGAATAGAAATCTCTCTCATTGACTCATACACACACACACACACACACACACCTTAATATCTAAAATAGAGTTTGTGTGTGTGTGTGTGTTTTCCTAATGGGATTCAAAAATTGAATTGCGGATTTTGACATATGAGATTTAAAAAGATTTGGTAATCCTTCAGTTACCAAATAAAGTATGTTTTGCACAACTCTTTTTTACTACAAAAATAACCTCAAAAAAGAGGCTGAGTTGCACAATTTTGAGGTCTTTAGCTAAGGGAGGCAATTCTGCCTGAACAATCTTTATCAATATTCAATTTAACAACAAATATAAACACACACACACACACACACACACCTTAATATCTAAAATAGAGTTTGTGTGTGTGTGTGTGTGTTTTCCTAATGGGATTCAAAAATTGAATTGCGGATTTTGACATATGAGATTTAAAAGATTTGGTAATCCTTCAGTTACCAAATAAAGTATGTTTTGCACAACTCTTTTTTACTACAAAAATAACCTCAAAAAAGAGGCTGAGTTGCACAATTTTGAGGTCTTTAGCTAAGGGAGGCAATTCTGCCTGAACAATCTTTATCAATATTCAATTTAACAACAAATATAAACACACACACACACACATATATTAGGTGCAAGAATGACTGCATGGTTGAGAAGTTTGCTTCCCGATCACATGGTTCCACATTCAGTCCCTCTGCATAGTACTTTGAGCAAGTGCATGGTACCTTGGGCAACCTCAGATTTGTGACTGAACTTGGTAGATGGAAACTGCGGTGTTGTTCATCAGAAAAATGATGGAAAAACGTGTTTATAAAGAAGTGTTGTTTGCTTCATACTCCTTGTGTGCTGACTCTACCTATAAGAAAAGAACAAATAATATAGCGTTGCTGTAGGTCATAACACCTGGGCAACACTGGGGTGCATTGGTAGCATAATATACATTTATGTAGTGAGACTTTGAATTGAAACTTCAAAACCCTGACAACTGGGTCCAGTCCATTACCAATCAATCAGCTTGCAGAAATATCAGACTATACAGTAGAAAATTTTATGAGTTTCTTGAGGTTCCTGTGCTTTTTGTAGAATAAAGGCAAAAGCCTGCCAGAACCATTTGCAGAGGCTGAGAAAGTCACAAGAGAACACATATTCTCACCTCTTGCCAAAAGCAAGTCAACGAGTCATCCTTCGAAGCATGAGCAACTAGCAGGTACAACATCAAGTTTTAAAGACACCCTGCTGTCTTTAAAAGGGAAAATATTAAGTTGTTCAGAAAATAATGGCTGATTTAAAAAATAAGCCTATATTCTTGAAAAACTGAACTTATACATTATGGAGATGTACTTGCATAGCAAGTGACCTGATCTGAGATTATGTACTGGAACGAAAACAATTGCAGCGTGGAAGGTGTTTATAAACCATTTAAGAAACACACAAAAACTGCTAGGATTCACGTCAACATTTAAATTTAATTTGTCAAAATATTTTCGCTGCTTTGAGACCATGACCTGTTCACTGACAAAATTCAGCACGGAATTTTGTCAGTGAACAGGTTGTGGTCTCAAAGCAACGAAAATATTTTGACAAATTAAATTTAAATGTTGACGTGAATCCTAGCAGATTTTGTGTGTTTCTTAAATGGTTTATAAACACCTTCCACACTGCAATTGTTGAATTTATACAAAGGTTTAATTATCCAAAATATGAACCCTGAACAACTATGTTGATTACCAAGGTCATTTATGCCTCTTTGATAAAAATCCAAAGGTCTTGATGCCAAGAAATCCTTGAATTCAGTTTCGATCTCAATTTTGGAATGGGGGTGGTTTTTTGCCTTGGAAAAGTTGTAGTCGATGGGTGAAAGATCCGGGGAATATGGACAATGTGGTAAAGTCTGTGAGCTTCTGCAGTGTCATCCTGGAAACATGTAGTTGAGTGTTGTCATGGAGCTGCAAAACAAGTAAATGTATTTCTTCTTTTTCCATGTTTGAAATTAAAGATTTCTATGTTTCAAAATTATATTCTGAAAGAAATCAATAAAAATTTACTAACGAGTACACATCAATTATTAAGCATGTAGAATTTTGTCTAAAACACTTTAAAAATTAGATCTTAAATCGAATTTCAAAAAAATGTTTTTGAAGAATTGGACAGAATTTTTCGAACAAACACAATCATAGACCAAAATCCATAAATAAAAATTCGAGTTAGTCGTGGATTACAGCTTCTTGATCATAATTCCACTCAGCTAAGCATTATTGTATCCAGGACTACACAAGGATATCCATGGTGATGACAGCAAAATTGCACTCTTCTTGGGACATTTGAACAATTTGGATTGAAGAGAAATTTCAAATGATATGTATAAGGTTGGTTATTTATGATGTTCTATGTCAGTCACAGTGTAACTAGGACTACATTGTCTAATGTATAGTAGTTAGCATTACTGGTTGTAGTTTTTTTTTAGACTCAAATCCATCTTTATCAGCAGGCATATTATCAAAAAATTTCCCATCTCCAGCTATACCATCTTTTATTCAGACATAGTATTGGGTTGTCCGGAAAGTTCATGCCGATTTATAGTAGCTTACCTTTCGACTTATTTTAGAACATGGTTGAATCCATAAAATAGGATTTGACTACACCGCCATTTAAAGCACAGTTTAAGCTATCTTTTCATGGAAGAAGGTTTATGTTCCTATAACCTGTGTTAATTCTGTAACCCTTTAAAATGGAAGATAAGAAAGTTCATTTTCGGCACTTGATGCTTTGGAAACCAGACAAAAATTGCTGCAGCTTGGCTGGGATGAGTTACCCCACCCTTCATATTCACCAGATATTGCTCCTTTGGATTTCCACTTATTCAGGTCTCTGCAGAATAGTCTTAATGGTAAAAATTTCAATCCCTTGGATGACGTAAAAAGATACCTTGATGAATTCTTTGCCATGAAATCACCTCAATTCTTGGAAGAGGGTATTTTCAAGTTAAAGGAAAGATAGAGATGCATTGTGCAATAAAATGGTTCATATTTGGTTGATTAAAAATGTAATGGCAAGTATTTAGTGACCTTTATCTTTCCTTTAAAAATCGGCATGAACTTTCCGGACAACCCAATATATCTCAGACCACATAATCTAATGTATAGTAGTTTTTATTAGCGGCTGTACTTGTTATTGCTTAGCCCTAGGTTGACCTGATCCAACAGGGACATTTTCCTGATCATGCTGACCATGCTGGGACATTTTGAGTGTATAAGCATTATGATCAAAGATGTTCCAGTTGTGACCATCCTGCCTTTTATTCAGACATAGTGTATCTAGGACAACATTATCTAATGTACAGCATAGTATTTAGTGTTAATGGGCTTTAGTTATTGCCATTCAGCCCCAGATCAGTTTTCATCCAGCACAAAGACCTATAACTAAAGATGTTCCTGATTTTATTCAGGCATAGTGTATCTAGGACTACATTATATAATGTATTGTATAATAGTTAGTGGCTATAGTTGTTGTTTAGCCTGCAATCTCTTCTCATTCAGCAGATCTAAAATATATATTCCACTTATGACCATTCCATCGGTTAACTTTTTATATAGCTACATTGTCTCATGCTTCTTTTCCTTCTTTTCAACTATATATATATATATATATGGCAATGATCCAGTGGTTAGGGCAGCGAACTCATGGTCGTAGGATCGCGGTTTCAATTCCCAGATTGGGTGTTATGCGTGTTTATTGAGCGAAAACACCTAAAAGCTCCATGAGGCTCTGGCAGGGGATGGTGCCAACCCCTGTTGTACTCTTTCACACTAACTTTCTCTCACTTCCTGTTTCTTGAGCAATACTGTAATGGATTTGTGTCCCATCCAGCTGGGGGGAACACATATGCCACAGAAACCGGGCCGATGAGCCTGGTTAGGCTTGAAAAGGGTGATGTTTTATATATATACATATATATAATGTATGGTGAATTTGTTGAATGAAATTCCATAAATCCCATCAGTTTCGTTAAGAATGGCGGAAACAAGTTGTTAAAACCCAGCTGAAACCAGCTCTGACTCTGAGTACAAATGTCTGGTTTTCTTAAGTTCTGAATTAAAATCTTCCACCAAACCTTAGTCACAATTTATGTTCCTAACACTAGCTTAATGATAACTAAGTTATTTTATTAAATTCTTTGTTATATTTAAAGTAATTGAAAGAAACACAGAGGATCTCAAAATAAATACAGTAATGAAAGGGTTAAGATTTCTTAAGAATTTTCACAATGAAATTGATGGGATTTATGGGACGTCATTCCATAAATTCATCATACATTATATACAAGTACTACTTCCATATCTTCGCAAATTTACTCCTGTAAACTCCCAACAAACTTTGAAGAATCAACATTAGGAATCTTTTTTGGAAGCCTCCAATTAAAAGACACATCCACAGTCAACCTTTATACATCTATATTACTCTCTTTTACTTGTTTCAGTCATTTGACTGTGGCCATGCTGGAGCACCGCCTTTAGTTGAGCAAATTGACCCCAGGACTTATTCTTTGTAAACCTAGTACTTATTCTGTCGGTCTCTTTTGTCGAACCGCTAAGTTACGGGGACGTAAACACACCAGCATCGGTTGTAAAGTGATGTTGTGGGGACAAACACAAACACACAAACATATACACATACATATACATATATACGACGGGCTTCTTTTAGTTTCC
>NC_043023.1:866766-894661 GCF_006345805.1 Octopus sinensis
AATAATAATCATAATAATCATAATAGCAATCCTCTCTTCTGAAAGCACAAGGCCTGGAATTTGTGGGGAGGGGACTAGTTGATTACATTGACCCCACTGTTTCCCTGGTGCATAATTTATCAACCCTGAAAGGATGAAAGGCAAAGTTGACCTCGGCAGCATTTGAACTTAGAACGTAGCTGCAGGCGCAACATTGCTAAGTATTTCGTCTGGTGTGCTAACGATTCTGCCAGCTCACTGCCTTAGTACTACTACTACTACTACTACTACTACTACTAATAATAATAATAATAATAATAATAATTGTTATCATCACCGTTTAAAATCCGTTTTCCATGCTGGCATGGGTTAGACAGTTTGACTGAGGTCTGGAGAGCCAGTGGCTGCACCAGGCTCCAATCTGATCTGACAATATTCTACAGCTGGATGCCCTTCCTAACACCAACCATTCTGAGAGTGTAGTGGGTGTTTTTTACATGCCACTGATACAAGAGCCAGTCAGATGGACCTGGCATCGACCACATTCAGATGGTACTTTTTACATGCCACTGGCATGGGAGCCTGTCAGGGGGCACTGGTCACAGCTATGATATTGGTTTTACTTGACTCAACAGGTCTTCTCAAGCATAACATATCGGACATGCATGGCTGCAATCTCACATAAATTGCTGGGTCTTCTCAATCACAGCATATAATAAAAATAATAATAATAATAATAATAATAATAATCCTTTCTAATATAGGCACAAGGCCTGAAATTTGGGGGAGAGGGTTAGTTGATTACATCAACCCCAGTACTCAACTGGTACTTAATTTATTGACCCCAAAAGGATGAAGGCAAAGTCAACGACAGACAAAATACTGCTAAGTATTTTGCCTGGCATGCTAACGATTCTGCCAGCTCACTGTCTTAATGATAATAATAATAATAATACAAACAACGATCTTAGCAACAGCATTGTAACAACAATCATAAGGACCACTAACACTACCAGCACCACTACCACTAACCTACCACCATCTACAACCATACTACTACAACCATAGCTGTCATAACCAACTACTGGAACTACTACTACAACTAACACCACTACTACTACTACTACTACTACTACTACTACTACTACTACTGTTGCTGCTGTGGTTGCTGCTGCAACTACTACTACTACTACTACTGTTGCTGCTGTGGTTGCTGCTGCAACTACTACTACTACTACTACAACTAACACCACTACTACAACCACTACTACTGCTGCTGCTGCTGCTACTACTACTACTTACTATTAACACTCCTACTACAACCACTACCACTGTTGCTACTGTTGCAACTACTACTTCTATTACAACCACTACTGCTATTGCTATTGCTACTACTACTATCCCTACTACAACAACTACCACTACTGCTGCTGTTGCTGCTGCAACTACTACTACAACCACTATTACTATTACTACTACTAACACCCCTGCAACAACAACAACTACTACTACTACATCAAAACTACCAATGGCACTGTAATAGCCATTATGTGCTAAGAACACCATCACCAAACTTCACCATTATTCTTTAGAAGCACCACCAATGCTGTCACCTCTCCTATCATCTGTAACCCTTATCAGTATGGTAGCAACCACTGATGGTACCATCCAAACCGCCACCACCACCACCACCACCTTCAACTACAACACTGACACAACCAACTCCACCAACACCTCTGACACAGCAATAATCATTATTCTCTAGCAACTGCACCGTGTCACCACCGTCACCGCTGCAACCACGACCACCACCACCAATATCATTACGATCCCCACTACCATCATCATCATTACAACCATCACAACCAACACCATCACCATCATTATCACCACCATCACCACTACCATCACCACCATCAATATCATTATCACCACCACCATCATCATCACTACCACCATCATTATCACCACCATCATCACCACCATCATCATTACCACCTACACTGCCACTACCACCACCATCCCCATTGTCATAATTACAACCACTACCACTGTCAATATCACCATCACCTCCATCATCATAATCATTACCATTTACATTGCCACCCCATCACCATCATAATTACCACTCCTACCACTACCATCATCACAACCATTCCCATTATGATCACCACAACCACCACCACCACCAAAACCATCATCACATCCTTAGTCATGTTGTGAATAGACAAGCATTTCAGTCAGTTCAAATATGTTTAGAATATGTTTAACCAGCACATTTCAGGATTATCTCCCTTGTTGTAAATTCTGCTGATGATTCTCACAAAGTAAGAAATGCATTCACTGCTCTGCCAACTGAAAATGCCTTGAAACAACTGTTGTTTTTCAACAATTATTGCTTAAAGGGAGAAAGGTTCTCCATTGCTGTAAATACAGACTTTGCACTCATCAAATATGTCCCAAATATATTTGAATTGATCTCAATGCTTATATATATATATACTCTTTTACTTGTTTCAGTCATTTGACTGCAGCTATGCTGGAGCATCACCTTTAGTTGAGCAACTCGGCCCCAGGACTTATTCTTTGTAACCTAGTACTTATTCTATCTGTCTCTTTTGCCGAACCGCTAAGTTACGGGGACGTAAACACACCAGCATTAGTTGTCAAGCGATGTTGGGGGGACAAACACAGACATACAAACATATACACACACACACACACACATATATATATATATATATATATATATACAATGGGCTTCTTTCAGTTTCTGTCTACCAAATCCACTTACAAGGCTTTGTTTGGCCTGAGGCTATAGTAGAAGACACTTGCCCAAGGTGCCATGCAGTGGGACTGAACCCAGAACCATGTGGTTGGTAAGCAAGCTACTTACCACACAGCCACTCCTTCGCCTATATATATATATCATCTTTTACTTGTTTCAGTCTGTGACCATGCTGGAGCACCAACTTGAGGAATTTTTAGCCAAATGAATCAATCCCAGGATTTGTTACTTTTTTAAGCCTGGTACTTATTCTTTTGGTCTATTTTGCCAAAGTGGTAAGGTATGGTGATGTAAACACACCAGCACCGGCTGTCAAGCAGTGGTGGGGGACTAATACAAACACAAAGACAAGTACACGCATACACATACACACAAAAATATATTATGCAATGGGCTTCTTTCAGTTTCCAGCTACCAAATCCACCCACAAAGCTTTGGCTAGCCTGAGATTATTGTTGAAGCTGCTTGTCAAAGGTACCATGCAGTGGGACTGATCCCGAAACCATTTGGTTACAAAGCAAACTTCTTACCACACAGCTATGCTTGCATCTATATATATATATATATATATACATATACATACATGCATACATCTATATATATAAAGATGAGAATGTGTGTCTGTCTGTCCGTCTGTGTGAATCCCTAAAACTCAAAAACTACACAACTAATTTCATTCAAATTTTAGATGTACACTATATACGGTCCATGGAGTATCATGGGCCAAAAAAAGTTTTTAGCTTCTTGCCTAATGCAGCCTGGGGCAATTTTTTACACTGGTTCGCTATTATGTGTCAAAAGTGAGGTCGATTGGAGCCTGGTGCAGCCTCCTGACTTGTCAGTCCTTAGTCAAACCATCCAACCCATGCCAGTATGGAAATCAGATGTTAAATGATGATGATGATGGATGTATGTATGTATAAATACACACATACCATAAATGAAAAATTTTATCATCACTAATTGTGACTGAAGGTGTCGAAAAAAATATAAGTTAAGATCTTATTTCCCTTTTGTTACCATTTTTTAAGCTGCTAAGCTCTTGTTTGGAACATAGATTAACATAAAATTTTGTTAGAAAATTTTAATCATCTTAACCCTTTTGTTATCAAAATTCTGTTGAACTTCACTACCGTTTAAGGCAGTGCTCCAGCATGGCTGCAGTCAAATGACTGAAACATCTAAAAGAATATTAACGTAAGATATGATTGTAAATTATGCATTTTAATGTTTGAAGCAAAGTTTTTACCATTTCCTGTAATAAGAATTGGAATATTTATATTTGACTTGGCAGCTTTATAGTTCTGGTTAATGCTGTATTTCCACTGAAATACCCTACCCTTTTTTTTTTTTTTTGGTTAATTTGAAAAATAGCAAAATACTAGCAGTATCACCCGGCGTTGCTTGGGTTTGTTTCAACCCTTTAGAATTGGAATTTTTGAAAAGTAAAACTTTTGCATTACGTAGCTTGTTATTCTCATTAAGTGAACATTTTTCTGGTTGAAATACACCGAAAAATAGCGACACAGCAGTCAAAAAATCGTAAAAAATAGGGATTTTCATAGAAAAAGAGCACTTTTTTTATGTAAGTAATTTTTGGTGTTAACATGGTCTGATTTGAATTTTATATTCTACAGAATGAAGAGCAAGCCTTCTTCTATCATACTCTCAATTTTGGTCTCAGAGGAGATAGTGTTAGTTGAAGGCTACCAAACCTGCCACACACAGGCAACTTCAGCTTTATATATAGAGAGATTTAGTAAAGTAACTTTGTTAAGCTGGTGTTTCAAGCATAAATTAACGAGAAATTAAGATGGGAGGTTTTAATGTAGGTCTCCTTCAAGCAGGAAGTTCGCATTATAGACCCAGGCAGATTGGTATCAAGAGCGTTAAAAATAAATTTCCGTTAGCAACACAAATTTAATTAAAGCAATAAATAAACAACTAAATAAAGTATCACATGTCTAATTAATATACAAGTTTTCAGATCTCAAGTGTATTGTCACAGCTAAATACAGGGGTGTGCTGAAAAATTCCTGGCTTTGAATAAAAGCAAATACTGGAGGGCCCATTGATTATGATTTTATTCCGCATATTCCTTTATCAGGTTCACGCACTTATTGCAGTGGACCATCGGTTTTTCTAAGCCCCTGCAAAAGAACTCAAAAGGTCAGACCTCCAACCAGACCTTTCATGATACTCTTAAAACAAGGAACTTTTCAGCACCTCCTCGTGTACATATATATATATATATATATATAATCATCATCATCATCATCATCGTTTAACATCCGCTTTCCATGCTAGCATGGGTTGGACGGTTCTACTGGGGTCTGTGAAGCCAAAAGGCTGCACCAGGCCCAGTCAAATCTGGCAGTGTTTCTACGGCTAGATGCCCTTCCTAACGCCAACCACTCCGTGAGTGTAGTGGGTGCTTTTTACGTGCCACCCGCACAGGTGCCAGACAGAGCTGGCAAACGGCCACGAACGGATGGTGCTTTTTATGTGCCACCAGCACTAGGGCCAGGCGAGGCTGCCAATGGACACGAACGGATGGTGCTTTTTACGTGCCATCGGCACGAGGCCAGTCGGGGCGGTGCTGGCAACGGTCGCGAAACGGAAGGTTCTCTTACATGCCACAGGCACTGGTAACACATCTGCAATTTCCATTGATCGATTTCGATTCTGATCCTCACTTGCCTCAGCAGGTCTTCACAAGTAGAGTTTTGTGTCCCAAGAAGGGAAGGTATGCATACGTAGGCTGGCTCCATCCCATGTAGAAGGCCACGGGTTATGGACTCACTTGTCCTGCCGGTCTTCTCGCACACAGCACACTTCCAGAGGTCTCGGTCTCTAGTCATTTCCTCAGTGAGACCTAAAGTTCGAAGGATATATATATATATCATCATCATCATCATTGTTTAACGTCCACTTTCCATGCTAGCATGTGTTGGATGATTTGACTGAGGTCTGGCGAACCAGATGGCTGCCCCAGGCTCCAATCTGATCTGGCAGAGTTTCTACAGATGAATGCCCTTCCTAACACCAACCACTCTGAGAGTGTAGTGGGTGCTTTTATGTGCCACCGGCCCGAGGACCAGTCAGGCAGTACTGGCAAAAACATTCGAGTGAGGTCATTGCCAGTGCTGCTGGACTGACTCCTGTGCAGGTGGCACATAAAAAGCACCATTTGAGCGTGGTCGTTGCTAGTACTGCCTGATTGGCCCTCGTGCCGGTGGCACCTAAAAGCACCCACTCTCAGAGTGGTTGGCATTAGGAAGGGCATCCAGCTGTAGAAACTTGCCAGATCAGATTGGAGTCTAGTGCAGCCATCTGGTTCGCCAGACTTCAGTCAAATCATCCAACCCATGCCAGCATAGAAAGCGGACGTTAAACGATGATGGTAATGATGATGATGATGAGTGGTAAGCAGTAATGTGTATGAATATAAACTTGTTACCAGTTCAGATATGCTTGGGGCATATTTGAACTTGTTGGAATGCCATTCACTGAATTTTGTCAGAGAAAATTTCTTGCCGTAGATAAATAGATGTAAACATACTGAATGAGTTATTTTATCAGTCTCTTATGCTGAACCACAAAGTTATACACATCAGCACCAGTTGTCAAGCAGTGGTGGGGGACAAACACAGACATATTTACATATATATATATATATGTACATATACAATGGGCTTCTTTCAGTTTCCGTCTACCAAATCCACTAACAAGTCTTTGGCTGGCCTGAGTCTATAGTAGAAGACACTTGCCCAAGGTACCATGCAGTGGGACTGAACCTGGAACCATGTAGTTGGGAAGCAAGCTTTTTACCACACAGCCACACGTGCACCTATATTTACGTGTCTCTTTGTGTCTGTGTTTCACCCCAACCCCTACTGCTTGAAAACCAGTGTTGGAGTGTTTATGTCTTCATAACTTAGTGGTTCAGCAAAAGAGATTGATAGAATAAATATCAAGCTTGAAAAAAGTACCAGGGTCTATTCATTTGACAAAAAATTCTTTAAGGCATTGCTCCAGCATGGCCACAGTCTAATGGCTAAAACAAGTTAAAGTAAAAGATAAAAGATATGCACATTCTATACATTGCTTACTTAAAATTAGGGGATGTCACTGCCATCACTTTCGATTTCTGGAGTAAATTACTTTCATTTTTTGGGGACAATTTACTTTCACTTTTTTTTATGACAGTAAATCTTGATAATCTTAGATATCTGCTGAGATTTTTACCTTGAGCTGTTGGATAGTTATTGGATTATTAGCAGATAACCTCACTTCTAAATATCCTTAAATGAAGAAGCAAAAAATGCCTTGAGTTTGCAGTTCTGGGGGAGCAAAATAGCTGACCAATTTATTAGAGAATTCTTGGGAATTATAAGGTTTCCAAGAATTTATCTGAACAATGCAGTTGTGAACCCTGCGGTAATCCTCTGTGGAATCCAGTAATGCTGTTATTGATCGTTATTGATCATCATCATCATTGTCACTGTTATTGTCATGTGGAGGCACATGGCCTAGTGGTTAGAGCAGCAGACTCACGGTTGAAGGTTTGCAGGTTCGAATCTCAGACTGGGCGATGAGTGTGTTTATGAGAGAAACACCTAAGCTCCACGCAGCTCTGGCAGAAGGTAATGGTGAACTTCTGCTGACTCTTTCGCCACAACTTTCTCTCACTCTTTCCTCCTGCATTTTGCAGCTCACCTGTGACGGACTGACGTCCCGTCCAGGTGGGGAACCTATACACCAAGGAAACCGGGAAACTGGCCATGGCTCGAGAAAGAAGGAACTGTTATTGTCTTCAACATTATCATCATTATCATCATCATAATCTTCTTCATTGTGATTTTACTGCCCACTTTCCCATACAAGTAAGGGCCAGACAGAGTTTAATTGTGGCAGATATTCTATGGTCAGATGCTTTGTCTGTCACCAACCCTCGCATAATTCCAAGCAAGGTAGTATTTATTCCATGGCCAGACATGTTCTCTCAGAATTTTGGAAATAAATGCCGAGTGTACAGGCTGCTTTTTACATGGCACCAGTATGAGTTCCTGTTACGTGGCACTGACATGGGTGCTCTTTATGTGGCACTGGCACAGGTGCTCTTTCTACATGGTGCCAGCACAGATACTTCTCTTATGTCATGCTGGCATGGCTTCCTCCGTGGCACTGGTATGGATGTGTTTTGTGTGACACCAGCACAAGTGCGTTTTACACACACACAAACACATAATTTATCTATATCTATAAAAGCAGAATGTGTTTGTGTGTGTGTACGTGAATGTACTTCATGCACGTCCACAAATTAGCACACATGTCGCTCCAATTTTAGGAAGACATTGGTCACGACTATGGCTGTGCTTTTGTCAACTTATTTTTCCCGAGGCACCCCCGGATAGTGGTAAAAATAGCTTTTCAACCATAACTTTCACCAATTTTCACGAGTTAACCAATAAACATGAGTTAAGTCCCCTGTCTTGTAGATTAGTTCACCCTACTGCAATGCCTCCAAAAAAAAATTAGATTTCGACTACCTAAGCAATCTCAGCATAGGAAAAGAGAAAGAACTGAAGAGACAGACTATCAGTGGAGCCATTAGTAAAATATTATAACTTTTTGGGCCAAAACCTGGAAATAAGAGCTTGAGGATATTCTGCTACAAAACATTCAATAATATCGAAACAGTACCTTTCATAAATCAGGGTACAATTTTTGAAGACTTTTTCTGAACCCAATCAATGACGGGTATTTCTGATAGTTATTGATAATCAGCAGAATTAACAGAGTGACTCAAGGGTCAAAAGTTTCATTCATCACTAGAAGACACTTGCGCAAGGTGTCATACAACGGGACTGAACCCAGGAGAAAACTTCTTACCACACTGCCATGCCAGCACCTTGGCAGACTTGTTAGCACACCAGTCAAATGCTTAGCGGCATCTCGTCTATTTTTATGTTCTGAGTTCAAATTCCACCAAGGTCATCTCTGCCTTTTATCCTTTTGGAGAAGATAAATTAAGTACCAGTTGAATACTGGGGTTGAACTAATCAACTTAACCCCTCCCCCAAAATTTCAAACCTTGTGCCTATAGTAGAAAGGATACACACACACACACACACATACACACAACCACACACACACACACACACACACACACACACACACACACCACACCTCACACACACTCACACACACACACACACCTCACACAAACCACACACACACTCACACACCAACACACACACACACACACACATGCACTTCCACACACGCACACTCACTATGGGTTTCTTTAATTTCTGTCTACCAATCCATTCACAAGGTACCTGCGTGTGATTGAACTCAAAACCACATAGTTAGGAAGCAAACTTCTTAACCACACACCCATGTCTGTCACCTAATTTTGTTTACTCTTTACTCTTTTACTTGTTTCAGTCATTTGACTGCGGCCATGCTGAGCGCACTGCCTTAGTCGAGCAACTCGACCCCGGGACTTATTCTTTGTAAGCCCAGTACTTATTCTATTGGTCGCTTTTGCTGAACCGCTAAGTGACGGGGACGTAAACACACCAGCATTGGTCGTCAAGCAATGCTAGGGGGACAAACACAGACACACACACACACATATATATATATATACATATATACGACAGGCTTCTTTCAGTTTCTGTCTACCAAATCCACTCACAAGGCTTTGGTCGGCCCGAGGCTATAGCAGAAGACACTTGCCCAAGATGCCACGCAGTGGGACTGAACCCGGAACCATGTGGTTGGTTAGCAAGCTACTTAGCACACAGCCATTCCTGCGCCTATGTTTGCTTGCTTTTTTTGCTTTTTTTTTCTTCTGTTTTTTTTTTTCTCCTTTTTTTTCCCCCTCATGCATTTTACCATTATGAGGTTCTGAAGGGGAAAAAATATAATTATAATTAAGATTATTTTTTATTTGTATTTTTTCCCAATTTATGAACTTTGAAATTGAGAAAAGGAAAGGAAAGGAATAACAACACAAACTGTAGAGGATATGCAAAAAATGTCAATATTTTAAATTCTTGTGTGAGTTATGGGCCATTCTGTGAAGTGTAGTCCTAGATACACTGTGACTGCAAAAAGGAAAATAATAATGATAATAATAATAATAATAATAATAATAATAATGATAATAATGATACTATTAATAATAATAATAATAATAGTAGTAGTAGTAGTACTAGTAGTAGTACTAGTAGTAGTAATGATAATAATTTTAAATGGAGGCCAGAATGATCAAGGACAGACCTAAGGACAGACAACAGCAAGAAGAGGAAGAATAATGACCAAAAAAAAATAATGAAATTGATACATGAAATAATAAGAGCAGAAACAACAACAGCAACAACAACAAAAATGGTAAAGACAAGAAGAAGACTCAAAGCTTCAATAGCAAAAATCAAGGAGGGAGAGGAGGGGGAAGGGGGAGGGGGGGGAGAGGAACCAGAGTCACAATAGGAATAAGAGGAAGAGAGAAGGAGGAAGAAGTGGAAGAAGAAGAAGAGAAAGAAGAACAAGGAGAAGAAAAAGAAGAATGAAAACAGCAACTTCCATAGCAAAGACAAGAGGAAAAAGAAAAGGAAGAAAATGAAGGAATGAAAACTGAAGATGATGATGATGATGATGATGATGATGAAGGAATGAAATGAAGGATGATGAGGAATGAAAGCTGATGATGATGATGATGAACCAAAACAACAACACCAAAGACAGCAAAAACAATAGGAAAGACAAGAAGAAGAAAAAGAAGGAAGAGAAGAACAAGGAGAAGGAAAAGAAAGAAGTGAAAGAGAACAAGGAGAAGGAAAAGAAGGAAGAGAAGGAGAACAAGGAGAAGGAAAAGAAAGAAGTGAAAGAGAACAAGGAGAAGGAAAAGAAGGAAGAGAAGGAGAACAAGAGAAGGAAAAGAAGAAGTGAAGGAGAACAAGGAGAAGGAAAAGAAGGAAGAGAAGGAGAACAAGGAGAAGGAAAAGAAAGAAGTGAAGGAGAACAAGGAGAAGAAAAGAAAGAAGAAGTGAAGGAGAACAAGGAGAAGGAAAAGAAGGAAGAGAAGGAGAACAAGGAGAAGAAAAAGAAGAAGAAAAAGAAGGAGTGAAAGAGAACAAGGAGAAGGAAAAGAAAAGAAGAAGTGAAGGAGAGCAAGAGAAGAAAAAGAAATGGAAGAAACGAAGGAATGAAAGATGATGATGATGATGTGGATGAATGAAAACACAACACCAAAAACAGCAAAAATAATAGAAAGAAAAGAAGAAGAAAAAGAAGGAAGTGAAAGAGAACAAGGAGAAGAAAAAGAAGAATGAAAACAGCAACATTAATAGCAAAGAGAAGAAGTAAAAGAAAAGAAAGAAAACGAAGGAATGAAAGATGATGATGATGATGTGGATGAATGAAAACAACAACACCAAAGACAGCAAAAATAATAGGAAAGAAAAGAAGAAGAAAAAGAAGGAAGTGAAAGAGAACAAGGAGAAGAAAAAGAAGAATGAAAACAGCAACATTAATAGCAAAGAGAAGAAGTAAAAGAAAAGAAAGAAAACGAAGGAATGAAAGATGATGATGATGATGTGGATGAATGAAAACAACAACACCAAAGACAGCAAAAATAATAGGAAGAAAAGAAGAAGAAAAAGAAGGAAGTGAAAGAGAACAAGGAGAAGAAAAAGAAGAATGAATGAAAACAGCAACATAATAGCAAAGAGAAGAAGTAAAAGAAAAGAAAGAAAACGAAGGAATGAAAGATGATGATGATGATGATGTGGATGAATGAAAACAACAACACCAAAGACAGCAAAAATAATAGGAAAGAAAAGAAGAAGAAAAAGAAGGAAGTGAAAGAGAACAAGGAGAAGAAAAAGAAGAATGAAAACAGCAACATTAATAGCAAAGAGAAGAAGTAAAAGAAAAGAAAGAAAACGAAGGAATGAAAGATGATGATGATGATGTGGATGAATGAAAACAACAACACCAAAGACAGCAAAAATAATAGGAAAGAAAAGAAGAAGAAAAAGAAGGAGGAGAAGAAGAAGAAGAAAAAGAGTAACCAAGAGGTTACTATGGCCAATAGAGCAAAACATTAAACAACATGTGGAACAATGGAGACACAACAACAACAACAACAATAGCTACAACAACGACAATAATAATAATAATAATAATAATAATAATAATAATAATAATAATGGAAACAATAATAATAACAAACAAAACAAGAAACAGTAATAGAGAAAAAAGAGCCACCCCCCTCCTTTGCACGCCCCCCCCTGCTCTCCTCTGCATATGCAAAAAATAGAAATGAAATTTAAAAAATGGTAAAGAAAGAAATTCCAAGCCATTAGCAAACGGATAAGATGACAAGGAAAAACAAGAAGAACAACAGCAAGAAGCAGAAGAAGAACAACAGTTATGACTACGACACACGACTGGGAACAATACAACATCACAATGGACAACAATTCACTTCTGGAGATAAGATGATGATAGGGAGCAATGCTACTACTACTACTACTACTACTACTACTACTACTACTACTACTACTACTACTACTACTATCTCCACTATTACTGCTAGTACTACTACAACCACCACTACCACTACAACCACCACAACCACTATCACCACCACCACTATTATCTCCACTACTACTACTACTACTACAATCTCCACTATTACTGCTAGTACTACTACCACCACTACTACTACAACCACCACAACCACTATCACCACCACCACTATTATCTCCACTACTACTACTACTACTACAATCTCCACTATTACTGCTAGTACTACTACCACCACTACTACTACAACCACCACAACCACTATTATCTCCACTACTACTACTACTACTACTACCATCTCCACTATTACTTCTATTACTACTACCACCACAACCACCGTCACCACCAAAACCACCACTATCATCTCCACTACAACTGCTAGTACTACCACCATCACCACAACCACCACCACCGCTACCACCACCACTACAAAAACCACCACCACCATCAGTATCATCTCCACCACAACCACCACCACTACCATCATCTCTACTACTACTGCTGGTACTACCACCACCATTGTGACTACTACTACCACCAACACCACCACTATCACCACTTGTACTACAACCACTATTCATACAACCTACACTACTACAATCCCCACCACTACTATCACCACCACTTGCATCAGAAGCACTACCACTACTACCACTGTAGCTGATACTATTACCACCACGACTACTGCTACCACCACCTCTACAAACACTACTACCACAACCACAATCACCACTACTACTACATCCACCACCACCATCATACTGCTATAGCAACAACCACCACCAAAACTATCATCACTCCCACTACTACCATGACCACTACTATCACCATTACCACTACTGTTGTTAATACCACCACTATTACCACTACAAGTACTACCCCCACTAACACCACCAACACTATTATGACTACTGTGACTCTTACTATTACTACTACTACAACCACCAGCATCAACCACACCACAATCACCATCACTACCACCACCACCATCACTACCACTACCACTATCACCACCACCATCACTACCACTACCACCGCCACTATCATCACCACCATTACCACCACTATAACATTGCCACCACCATCACTACCACCTCCACCACCACCAGCACCACTATCACTACCACCTCCACCACCACCAGCACCACTATCACTACCACCACCTTCACCATCACCTCCACCACCACCAGCACCACTATCACTACCACCTCCACCACCACCAGCACCACTATCACTACCACCACCTTCACCATCACCTCCACCATCACTACTACCACCACCACCATCTCTACCACCACCATCACTACCACTATTCCACCACTGCCACTATCACTGCCACCACCACTAGCACCACGACCATCACTACAACCACGACCATCACTACCACCACCTCCGCCATCACCACCACCATCACTACTACCACCACCACCACCATCTCTACCACGACCATCACTACCACCACCACCACCACCACCACCACTACCTCTACTACAATGGCCACCACCACCACCACAACCACCACCACCACTGTCAACGACATCTTAATGCAATAACTGTCTGTATTATAATACGGAGCAGTAAAACATATTTTAATATTTTCCTTGTGGTTGTTGTTGTCGTTGTTGTTGCCGTCTCTTGTTCCAGCACCATTAAAACTAATGTTGCTTTTGCTGAGATAAAGAAGTAATTTATAAGTGTACTTGGATAATCTGATTAAAATTTCTGCATAAAAACGATAAAATAATAACAGCAATAACAAATATGAAAGCAATGATTACACGGCTACAGCAATCTTGATAAAAAATTTGCAGAAATAATAAATTTTTTTATATATTGTACAACGTACCGTAATATAATAAAATATATAATATTATATATATATATATGTATATATATATGTGGATTTGTTTTACTCTTTTATATGTTTCTGTCATTTGACTGCGTCGATGCTGGAGTACCGCCTTTATTCTTTGTAAGCCTAGTACTTATTCTATCGGTCTCTTTTGCCAAACCACTAAGTTACGGGGACACAAACACACCAGCATTGGTTGTCAAGCAACGTTGGGGTGACAAACGCAGACATACAAACATATATACACATGCATACATATATGCATATACACATGCATATGTGTATATATATATAACAATGATAAATCACAGAGCGAGTTATAAACAGTAGCGGTAACACATCGGACACATATTTGCCATTTGAATATGGCTAACCCCTAAGGGTGGATGCTACTGTAGTTTGTAGGCCCAGGAAGATACCTCCTCCAGCTGGCTATAGACACACTTTCTGTACCCAATCAGTATTTGTGAGGGAAACTGAATTCTCGTCGACAACTATGATTGTCACACGCCGATGATAGGTCAATACCTTGAAACTCGAGTCCGTGTGTATCATAAGTTGAAGACGGGAAGGATGACTTCCCTTCACAAATACTGATAGGGCACAGAAAGTGTGTCTATAGCCAGCTGGAGGAGGTATCTTCCTGGGGCTACAAACTACAGTAGCATCCACCCTTAGGGGTTAGCCATATTCAAATGGCAAATATGCGTCACTATATATATATATATATATATGATGGGCTTCTTTCAGTTTCTGTCTACCAAATCCACTCACAAGGCTTGGTTGGCCCAAGGCTGTAGTAGAAGACACTTGCCCAAGGTGCCATGCAATGGGACTGAACCCAGAACCATGTGGCTGGTAAACAACCTACTTTATTTCATAAAAATATGCCATAAAGGCATTACAAAGAGTAGCTTGTAGGCTGGACATAGACATTAATGAGGCGGATGATTATAATAAAAAATGATAAAGATAGGAGAAGGCGAAGAAGGCGCCCACCCTCTGCTTCTCAAACATTGGTTTTTAAAAATACATATACCAAGGTAATGACCCTCTTACAATTCAAAATACAATTTCTTTGGACCAAAAAGTCCATATAACAACAAATTACATATTTTCTTTTACACAAATTACAGGCAATAATCCTTTACAATTCTTCCTCCAGTAAATTTCGTGCAACTTGCAGGCACTGTTGCAACCGAAATCTGGGACTCCAATAGAGGATTCTGAAATTCTTGCTTTTACATGAGTCAATTATTTTATTGCATTGTTTTCTTTCCAGCCCCAGAGCAGCCACCTGCGAAGGCCACTCTGGGCTGTCAATACAATTCGGTTCCCTCAGGATCTGACTGTCCATTTGATTTTCCACAAAACTGTCAATAGCCCCTCATCTGAGGTAGCAGAACATACATTCTTCACCACCTTCACTAGGAGGGACCTCAACTTACTTACCACACAGCAACTCCTGTGCCTATATACATACATACATATATATATATATATATATATATATATATATACGTTTAAATATTTGTTGTGCAAGATTTTTTATGCAAGATTTTTTATGTGAAGTCGTGTGTTGAAACAGATATTGTTATATTTCGGAATGGTCATATTGCCAGTTTAGCCAATAAAAACACATGCACTATATATTTGGTGTTATTTTGCTTCAGTGATATTTATTTTTTACATTAATCTTAATCTTATTTCGGCCAAAGTTCTTTCGTCACACTCCTGTGACCGCATCTGTGATCTATGGAACAGCCTGTTCATGAAATTCATGTGGAAGTGGCTGAGTACTACATAGACACAATACAAACCCTTGACATAGATCAAATCAAATCAACTGGAACCCTTGTCATCGTAACCGACAGGTGTCAGTATAACTCTCTTTTAGTCTTTTATTTGTTTCAGTCATTTGACTGCGGCCATGCTGGAGCACCGCCTTTAGACAAGCAAATCGATTCTTTGTAAGCCAAGTACTTATTCTATCAGCTCTTTTGCCAAACCGCTAAGTTATGGGGACGTATACACACCAGCATCTGCTATCAAGCGATGTGGGGAGGACAAACACAGACACACAAATATATACACACACACATACCTATATATATATATATATATATGTATATACATATATACGACGAGCTTCTTTCAGTTTCCATCAACCAAATCCACTTACAAGGCTTCGGTTGGTACGAGGCTATAGTAGAAGACACTTGCCCAGGGTACCATGCAGTGGAACTGAATCCGGAACCATGTGGTTGGTGAGCAAATACTTACCTCACAGCCACTCCTACGCCTATGTAGTAGAAGACACTAGCCAAGGTGCCATGCAGTGGCACTGAACCCAGAACCATGTGATTGGTAAGCAAGCTACTTACCATCTTGAGCAAGATGCTTCATTTCACATTGCTCCTATACACTCAGCCTTGTCACATTGGAACAGCCTGCTGTTCATGAAATTCATGTGGAAGTGGCTGAGTACTACATAGACACAATACAAACCCTTGACATAGTTTTTAGGAAGATTCAATGTGACACAGAATGTGACAAGGCTTGCCCCTTTTGAATTACCAGTACAACTCATTTTTACCAGTTGACTGGACTAGAGCAATGTGAAGTAAAGTGTCTTGCTCAAGGACACAATGCTCTGCTGGGAATTGAACTCATGACCTTATGATTATGAACTGAATACCCTAACCACAAAGCCATGTACGTTCACTATACAAAAAGGGGTAAACCTAGGAAAAAGCTAAGTTACAGAAGCCTAGCTGATAGTTCAGAACCAACAAGATATGGGAGACAAGGACCCTCCTTCAGGGAAACATATGAGGTGGGAGAATGAGGCATAATTGGAAGGCAGTGATCTAACTAGAGAGAAGTAAGAAAGGCTGCTCAGAATTGAGGTCAGTGGAGAAAAGTTGTCAATGGTCTTTGCTCCTTAGGGAAGTAAGGATTTATAAAGAAGGGTTAGGGGAACGAGGCAAAGCTGATGATAAAAACAAAATTGCATGGGCATTAACGACAATTCAAAACTAAGATCTGATAGGGGAAGGCTTGGCTTTTCCTCGGGGAAATATATGAAGAAGGATACTCAGACAGACCTGAGAAAAACATAGATTGAAACTAGAGAGGAGGACATTGGAAGAAATTAGTCAATGGCCCTTACTCGTTAGGGAGCAAAGGGCTTAATTGTGTAAGAGTCTAAAAACCATTCCAATTCACAGCCTACGTGTTTTCATAGTCCGTAATTAAAAAGAAACCATGTCTTTATATTCTTAGTATAATGTTATGTGTTTTTAATCCTACCAATAATATATCTCATAAGAACTAATTTTAATTAATATAATGTATAAATGATTTTACAGTTAATTAAAGTTAATATTACATATATTTATATATTCTAATTAAAGCAGTGAGATACCAATGAAGCTGTACAGGCATCTTAATTTACGTCTGACAATATTTCTTGCAAACCAAACAAAATATGTTTTGCTTGGCATAGTTGGGTGATTAAGAGGGTCACTCTGTAACCATGTGGATTCAGGTTCTGTCCCACTGTGCAGCACCTTGGGCAAAGGTTTTCTGTTTTAGGCCAACTAATGCTTTGGGCAAGTTAGCGAATTCAGTTGACAGAAACTGAGTGGATGCCTGTTATATATATGCATGATAAGAAGCTAGATTCCCAACCACATGGTTCCAGGTTCAATCCCACTGTGTGGCACCTTGGGGAGGTATCTTCTACAATAGATTTGAACTGACCAAAGTGTTGTGAGTGGATTTGGTAGACAGAAACTGAAAGAAGCCCATTGTAGATATATGTGTGCGTGTGTATGTCTGTCTGTCTGTCTGTTTGTCAATCTCATCAGTGTTTGACAAATGGTATTGGTGTGCTTATGTCCCCTTGACTAAAACCCTTCAAGGTGGTGCTCCAGCATGGCCGCAGTCAAATGACTGAAACAAGTGAAAGAGTAAAAGAATATATATATAAGATCTGGCTGAGTGGTAAGAAGCTTGCTTCCCAACCACATTGTTCGGGGTTTAGTCCCACTGCGTGGCACCTTGACCAAGTGTTTTCGAGTCGACCAAAGCCTTGTGAATGGATTTAGTAGACGGAAACTGAAAGATGCTCATATATATGTATGAGTGTGTGTATGTGTGTGTCTTTGTGCCTGTGATTGTCCCTGCCCACTACCACCACCACCACTTGACAACTAGTGTTGGTGTCTTTACATTTCCATAACTTAGCAGTTCAGCAAACGAGATCAATAGAATAAGTACCATGCCTTAAAGTACCGGGGTTAATACATTTCATTGAAAATTCTTCTAGGTGGTGCCCCAGTATGGCCACAGTCTAATGCCTGAAAATGAGTAAAAAAACAAACAAATTTATCATGTGGTCACCTGATTGGCCAGACTATCAGATGTTGGCACATATCGCTGGTCACAATGCACTTCTTTACATTGTTTTCGCTTTTGAATGATGTTGCCCCACTAACTAGGTGGACAGACCAGCATCCACCCTGAATGGAAGGCTAGTCTATCACAGGGTGAATTGCTTACAGATGAGTGCAGTGGAGCAATGTGAAATGAAGTGTCTTCCTCAAGAACATTTTGCATAGCCAGTCTATCACCCTGTGATAGACTATAGGTGCAGAAGTGGCTGTGTGGTAAGTAGCTTGTTTACCAACCACATGGTTCCGGCTTCAGTCCCACTGCATGGCACCTTGGGCAAGTGTCTTCTACTATAGCCTCGGGCCGACCAAAGCCTTGCGAGTGGTTTTGGTAGACGGAAACTGAAAGAAGCCCATTGTATATATGTATATATATATATATATATATATATATATGTATGTATGTTTGTGTGTCTGTGTTGTCCCCCTAGCATTGCTATATATATATATATATATATATATATATATTAGAAATATTGAATTTCTAAATATATCGGAGAGACATGAGCAGTGGTGAGGCAATATAGTGGTTATATACTGTCAACTCAACGTGACAGTCCTGAAAAGGGAATCACACCACCGCTATATAGCCCTAGGAAGCATCGACGCTTCCTGTCAGCTTTGAAACATTTCCTGTGTCCTTATATTCGGAAAGGGGAGGCAACCATCCCCACCAGCTAGGACTAGCAACCTGAAGACATGCATGTTTCTGGGTCTTGCCCGTCATCAGTGAATAAATTTCACTGAAAATATTATATATGTGCAAAGCGGTTGCAGCCATCTCAGCTAGCAGGACTTACTACCCTGGACTGATGACAGGCAAGACCCAGAAACATGTCTTCAGGTGCTAGTCCTAGCTGGTTGGGGTGCTTGCCTCCCCTTTGCAAATACAAGGGCACAGGAAATGTGTCAAAGCCGACAGGAAGCGTTCGATGCTTCCTAGGGCTAAACAGCGGTGGTGTAATTCCCTTTACGGGACTGTCATGTTGAGTTGACAGTATACAACCACTATATATATATTATCGGTAAAGAAAGACATTGCATGAGTCTGTATTAATTATATCCCTTATGTACTTCCATAGATTCTGTGTTTAGTATAACTTTACTTCCCCCCTTTTTGTTGGTCATTCATTATTATTTCTGATAGTTAAATCCTAGCATCTCCCTTCCCAACCCACTTCCACACTGAATCCTGCATGTGTATATATATATATATATATATATACATATTTACTACATGTAGATATCCATCGGTTCATTTACCCACATAGCCATACGTGCACACACATCAACATATACACACACACATATACAAACACACACACACACATATGCACATATACATAAATTCACAGATATATATTTGTGCGTGTGTGTGTGTATGTGCATGTGTTTACATGTATATATATATATATATATATATATATATAAATATATTATACACTTGTTTCTATACATACATATACTGCTATATATATATACATATAAATGTGTCTGTATTACGCATCTGTATGAGTGTATATATATGTACTTATACATACATATGCCTGTATACATACATATAGATTTGTGTGTCTATATCATGTTATATATATACACACACACACAGATATATATATATATATATATTATATAATATACACACACACAAGTATATGTTTGTGTGTGTGTATATATATATATGTATGTAATATGCATATATATATATATATATGTATACATGCATTATGTATACATATATATATAACCGGAATCATATATATAAAGACAGATATTGATGCATGCACACATATACATACATACACACACACACACACACACGTGTGTATTTTACATATATATATATATATATACACACATATATATATGTATATACAAAGCAGGATTTATGCACATATGCACAAATTGTGGGACACATATATATAAGGGAATGCAAGCAGACACCCCACCCACTCACATGCATATATCCACCTATATACACACACAGGGCTTACCTAAGTGACAGGGAAGATTTACACACATCCCAAATGAGATTACAACGCATATGTTATTGTTGGTTAATTTAGTCCCTTCTTATCAAACATATGTTTTTAATATCTAAACTTAAGACCACTTAGATAATATGTCTCAACAGATTCCACTCCCATATATATACATATATACACACATATATACATACATATATATGTGTATGTGTGTATCTTTTACTCTTTTACTTGTTTCAGTCATTTGACTGCAGCCATGCTGGAGCACGGCCTTTAGTCGAGCAACTCGACCCCGGGACTTATTCTTTTGTAAGCCCAGAACTTATTCTATCGGTCTCTTTTGCCGAACCGCTAAGTGACGGGGATGTAAACACACCAGCATCCGTTGTCAAGCAATGCTAGGGGGACAAACACAGACACACAAACACATACACACACATACATTATACATATATACGACGGGCTTCTTTCAGTTTCCATCAACCAAATCCACTCACAAGGCTTTGGTCGGCCCGGGGCTATAGTAGAAGACACGTGCCCAAGATGCCACGCAGTGGGACTGAACCCGAAACCATGTGGTTGGTTAGCAAGCTACTTACCAAACAGCCACTCCTGCGCCTATGTGTGTATCTTTTACTCTTTTACTTGTTTCAGTCATTTGACTGCAGCCATGCTGGAGCACGGCCTTTAGTCGAGCAACTCGACCCCGGGACTTATTCTTTTGTAAGCTCAGTACTTATTCTATCAGTCTTTTTTGCCGAACCGCTAAGTGACGGGGACGTAAACACACCAGCATCGGTTGTCAAGCAATGCTAGAGGGACAAACACAGACACACAAACATATACACACACATACATATATGTATATACATATATACGATGGGCTTCTTTCAGTTTCCATCTACCAAATCCACTCACAAGGTTTTGGTTGGTTGAGGCTATAATAGAAGACACTTGCCCAAGGTGCCATGCAGAGGGACTGAACCTGGAACCATGTGGTTGGTAAGCAAGCTACTTACCACACAGCCACTCCTGTGCCTATGTATATATATATATATATATGTTTTATCTTTTACATGCAGTCATTTGACTGTGGCCATGCTGGAGTACCACCTTAAAAGGTTTTTAGTCAAAGAAATTGACCCAGGACTTATTCTTTTGTAAGCCCAGTACTTATTCTGCTAGGTTACAGGGATGTAACACACCAACATCAGTTGTCAAGTGATGCTGGGGGACAGCACAAGCACACACATTTGCAAATTGTTGTTATATTAATTTTATATATATACAGGATGGGCTTCTTTTAGTTTCCTATTAGCAAATCCACTCGCAAGGCTTTGTTTG
The DNA here is from genome assembly GCF_006345805.1 of Octopus sinensis. NCBI lineage: Eukaryota > Metazoa > Mollusca > Cephalopoda > Octopoda > Octopodidae > Octopus > Octopus sinensis. The sequence continues at coordinate 888,775 of NC_043023.1, forward strand.
GCCCGAGGCTATAGTAGAAGATATGTGCACAAGGTGCCATGCAGTGGGACTGAACCTGGAACCATGTGGCTGGGAAGCAATCTTCTTACCACACAGCCACACTTGTGCCTATATATATATATATATTTGTTATCTTTTACATATTTTAGTCTTTAGACTGAGGCCATGCTGGGGCAATGCCTTAAAGAATTTTAGTCAAGTGAATCAACCCTGGAACCATTTTCATTTTACTTGGTAATTATTCTATCAGCTCTCTTTAGCCAAACTGCTAAGTTATGGGGATACAAACACACCAACACCAGTCACCAAGCAGTGATGGTAGGACAAACATGGACACAATGACATATATATATATATATATATATATATATTACTCTTTACTCTTTTACTCTTTTACTTGTTTCAGTCATTTGACTGCGGCCATGCTGGAGCACCGCCTTTAATCGAGCAACTCGACCGCGGGACTTGTTCTTTTTTTTTTATAACCCCAGTACTTATTCTATCGGTCTCTTTTGCCGAACCGCTAGATAACGGGGACGTAAACACACCAGCGTCAGTTGTCATGCAATGCTAGGGGGACAAACACAGACACACAAACACACACACACATATATATATATACGACAGACTTCTTTCAGTTTTCGTCTACCAAATCCACTCACAAGGCATTGGTCGGCCCGGGGCTATAGCAGAAGACACTTGCCAAGATGCCACGCAGTGGGACTGAACCCGGAACCATGTGGTTGGTTAGCAAGCTACTTACCACACAGCCACTCCTGCGCCTATATATATATATATATATATATTAGATATATATATATTTTATATATATATATATACATATATGTCAGGCTTCTTTCAATTTCTGTCTACCAAATCCACTCACAAGTCTTTGGTTGGCCCAAAGCTGTAGTAGAAGACACTTGCCATGCAGTGGGACTGAACCTGGAAACATGTGGTTAGGAAGCAAAGTTCTTACCACACAGCCACTCCTGCACCTACATACATACATACACACATACATACACATACACATGCATACATACATATATATTATATATATTTTTTTACTTGTTTCAGTCTTGTGACTGTGGCCATGCTGGAGCACCGCCTTTAGTCAACCAAATCGACCCCAGGACTTATTCTTTGGAAGCCTAGTACTTATTCTATCAGTCTCTTAGGCCGAACCGCTAATGTACGGGGATGTAGACACTCCACCATCAGTTGTCAAGTGGTGGTGGGGGGGACAAACACAGACACACAAACACACACACATATATATATATATATATACGATGAGCTTCTTTCATTTTGCGTCTACCAAATCCACTCACAAGGTCTTAGTCGGTCCGAGGCTATAGTAGAGGACACTTGCCTAAGGTGCCACGCAGTAGGACTGAAGTCGGAACCATGTGGTTGGTTAGCAAGTTACTTACCACACAGCCACTCCTGTGGTATAGAGATATCAATATACCACTAAGGTGTAGAGATACCAATAACCAGCTGTTAGAACTCAGTGTAAATATACTTCAGGGTATCAGAAATGTCTAACAACAAGAAGGCATGATAAATTGCCTGATGTCTCTCTGCTCCAGACTGTCATATGTACCAGGCAATCAGCAAACATTTTAATATTAATTAATAAATGAATCACAAAAGAACAACATTCACATAATCACTTTCATTAGCTCACAGTTGTTTCTGCTAATACAGCTGTACGTTAATCGAGGCAATTAGGTAACCCACAGTCTGTGTCATTCATTTTCTAATTAATTCATATATGTATACATACATATAAACATATTCATAGGTATATATATATATATATATATATACATATACATATTCATATATATATACATATATATGTATGTTATATATATATATATGTATATATATATAATGTATATTTATATATGTATATATATATATGTATATATATAATATGTATATATATATATGTATATATATATATATATGTATATATATATATATATGTATATATATATGTATATATATATGTATATATATATATATATATATGTGATATGTATGTATGTATAGAATATATGTGTGAGACTAAATGGGTTTACCGAAGCAGTGGCATTAAACAGGTTTAGAGTTACTATTTGCTCTAGATATATATGGGATTAAGATGGATTAAGGGCAGAGCTCTTGTTCAAAGTTAAGTAATTGCAGTTTTACAAACAGGTTTAGTAGGGATATAATTCGTTCTTCTGAACCAATTTGTAAATATCAGAACATTTCAGCCCCAGACATATTACACAGCAGCAACAACAAGGGCAACAACAACAACAACAACAACAACAACAACAACAACAACAACAATCTTTTCTACTAAAAGCACAATTCCTGAAATTTTGGGGGAGGAGGACTAATTGATTACATTGACCCCAATGTTCAACTGGTACTTATTTTGTCGACACCAAAAGGAAAAAAGACAGTTAACCTTGGTGGAATTTGAACTCAGATTGTAAAGACAGACGAAATGCCACTAAAAATTTTGCACAGGATGCTAACGATTCTCTCAGTTCACTACCTTAATAATAATAATAATAATAATAATAAATGCCCTGATGCAGTACCAGGCAGTGGCTCTCATGGCTTCTGATCTTAACTGATTGGAAGTGTTATCATGTACATTGTTTTGTCTTGGTATAAAAGATGGGCCACAGCAAATATTCTGCTCAACCTGAACCAGTTGACCATGTCCCTCAGTGGCTGACGATATGTGCATCTCTGATCACAAGCAGGAATAGTGGGGGAGCATCATAGCCATGTGTTGAAAGGAATTCTTGGAGGTTTGGATAATTCATCTTTGGAAACATGGGTGTTTTGTTCAACATCCTTAATTAACCCTTATTCAGGGACCTTTTGAGTGGTATGGGTTACTTGACCAGAAAAAAATTCTAACTGGGCCCCACATGCAAGGTCATGCGCTGTTTATCTTGATATGAGATCACCATGTCGCGCACATATGGTTGTGATGCATGTGCCTAGTGTACCCTTATCAGATGGGTAGTCACGATGGGTATACTGGGCTTCATATATTTAACCCCAGTGTCACTTTGATGGTATGCACTGCTCTCTCACTCAATAATAATAATAATAATAATAATAATAATAATAATAATAATAATTCATTCTACTATAGACACAAGGCCTGAAAATTTTGGGTAGGGTTAGGGTTAGTTGGGACTTTATTGAGTACTTGGGTGGGTGTAACTGACCAGCCACCATATTTTTCAGGCCTTGTTCCTATAGTAGAAAGGATTATTATTATTAATAATGAATAATGGTTACCTGTTGCTTCCTGGCTATTAGGAATTTTTCTTTTCCAAAAGTCTAATCTATTGTGTGTATAGGAATAATCATGTGAGTTTTCAGCTTTCTGCTGAATGACCGGCACAAATGGTTATGTGGGACATTAGTTCACTCCCTCCATGGAATCAGTGTTGTCTAAACAGGGGCACGGAGTACCACATGTCAGGTGTTGAAGTGATCATAGAACAACATGAGGTGAAGTGTTTTGCCCAACAACACAATGCACCTCTTGGTCTAGGAATTGAAACCATGATCTCAGGATCACGAATGTGTTACTCTAACCAATAGGCCTTGCGCCCTCAATAATAATAATGATAATAATAATAATAATGATAATAATAATAATAATGATAATAATAATAATAATGATAATAATAATAATAATGATAATAATAATAATAATGATAATAATAATAATAATGATAATAATAATAATAATGATAATAATAATAATAATGACGATGATGATGAAGATTATCACAAATGACCATGGGATTGCACCTAGAAAGTTACCCTCCCAGGCACAAGTCGGGCAAGGTTGTGTATGGAAGACCAGCAGTCGCCCATGCATACCAGCCCCTCCTCCCTATGCCACCAGTGTTATCCAAGGGAAAGGCAAAGGGGCTGATACAGTTTGACACATGTGACGTCACAACTCATTTCTACAGCTGAGTGAACTGGAGCAACGTGAAATAAAGTGTCTTGCTCAAGAATACAACACGCAGTCCAGTCAAAGATTAGAACTCACAAACTCATGTAAGATCAACGCTCCAACCACTGAGCCATGTGTCTTCACAGATGATGATAATAATGTGAGAGTGGAATGGCTACTTGACCTGAAGAAGATTCTAACTGGGCCCTCACCTGGAAAGTCATGTGCTCTATATCTTGATACAACATCACCATGTTGTACTTGTTTCAGTCATTTGACTGTGGCCATGCTGGAGCACCGCCTTTAGTCGAGCAAATCAACCCCGGGACTTATTCTTTGTAAGCCTTGTACTTATTCTATCAGTCTCTTTTGCTGAACTGCTAAGTTACGAGAACGTAAACACACCAGCATCGGTTGTCAAGTGGTGTAGGGGTGGGGTACACATACAAACATATACACACAGGCATATATATATATATATATATATATATAGACAGACAGACAGACAGACATAGATAGAGAGAGAGAGAGAGATATAGACGACAGGCTTCTTTCAGTTTCTGTCTACCAAATCCACTCACAAGGCTTTGGTCGGCCCAAGGCTATAGTAGAAGACACTTGCCCAAGGTCCCACGCAGTGGGACTGAACCTAGAACAATGTGCTTGGTAAGCAAGCTACTTACCACACAGCCACTCCTGTGCCTATGATAATAATAATAATAATAATAATAATAATAATAATAATGTAGTGGCTCTCAAGAGTAGTCATGATGAGTAGATTGGGCTTCGTATATTTTACCCCAGTGTCACTTTGATGGCATGCGCTGCTCTCTCACTGAATAATAATAATAATAATAATAATATCAAAATGTAATTAAATGGTCCCTATGGTGAAAAACATTGAGAAACTCACAGGGAGTAGTTTCAGGAATATTAAATTTCAAAAAATCTTTATGGCTTAATTCGTTGACTAAATTTAATAGCTTAATTATTTAACCAATTTAAGAATTTCATTCTAAAGATACTCTTGTAGAGAAGCACGTCTCTTGTGTTCTCTCCTACGTCATATTTACCTGGTTTGGTTTCTTGGTAAATAAATCATGAAGGTTACAACATACAGGTGCAGGGGTGGCTGTGTGGTAAGAAGTTTGCTTTAATCATGTTGTTCTAGGTTCAGTCCCACTGCATGGCACCTTGGGCAAGTGTCTTCTTCTATAGCCCTGGGCTGATGAAAGCCTTGTGACTGAATTTTCTCAACAGAAATTGAAAAAAAATTCCATTTCAGACACACACACAAACAATGGTGAAGGCGTGACTGTGTGGTAAGGCGCTTGCTTCCCTGACAACCAAAGCCTTGTGAGTGGGTTTTGAAGACGGAAACTGAAAGAAGCCTGTTATACATACATACATATATATATATATATATATATATATATATATCTATATACTATATATATATATATATAACGGAAGGTTTTCAAAAAATATACAAAAGACGAAGGTAGGTGGAGTACAAACAAATAATGTATTAGTATGGCGCTCAGGAATAGAAATAAAACAAGTGATATATATATATATAGATATATATTTTCAAGGCCAGCATCTTTGAAGGGAGGGAACAGTGATTACATCGACCCCAGTATTTGACTGGTACTTTATTTTATTGACCTTGAAGGGATGAAAGGCAAAGTCAACTTCTGTTGAAATTTGAACTCAGAATGTGAGGGGTTATCAAACAGTTCCTGGATTTGTTCATGTTTAATAAAAAAAAATACCTTATTTACCTGTGTTTCAACATCATCTCCTTTGAAAATAGTCACCTTGCACAGCAATACACCAGTCCAGGATCCTGCCACTTTTGGAATTTGGCTGGAAGTGTTTTCTGTAAGC
>NC_043023.1:894761-899761 GCF_006345805.1 Octopus sinensis
CGCCACCGGCACGGAGGCCAGGCGAGGCTGGCAACGGCCTCAATCAGTTGATGCTTTTTACGTGCCAGCAAAATGAGGCCAGTCGGAGCGGCGCTGGCAACGGCCACGTTCAGATGGTTCTCTTACGTGCTACCGGCACTGGTATCACAGCTGCAATTTCCATTGATGTTGATCGATTTTGATTTCGAATAATAATAATAATAATAATCCTTTCTATAATGGACACAAGACCTGAAATGAGGGGAGCGGGATAGTTGATTACACTGATCCTATTACGCAACTGATACGTAATTTATTTACCCCCAAAAGATGGGGGAGGGGAGAGGTGTTTTTTTTATTGACCCTGAGAGGATGAGAGGCAAAGCCGACTCGGGCGGAATTTGAACTCAGAATGTAAAGATGGACCAAATGTTGCCATGCATTTTACCTAGAGTGCTAATCATTCTGCCAGCTAGCTGCCTTGATGATAATGATGATGAGGAGGTGGAAGGGGAGGAGGAGGAGCTAGCAGAATTGTTACAGAGCCAGACAAAAGGGGCTGATTGCTACCTAGCACTGATACCAGGAAATCCAAAAATGACAGAAATTCAAAAAATACTCATGGGAACTGCCCATATCCTACATAAAATATTGCCTATGTAATCACAAATTTTTAAACAAACTCATTATTTTCTGATGTTTTCTTAAACATTCTCTAGAACAATTCTTTGTGCAAAACCAAATATATGACACCCTAGGCACAACACCAACTTGAACTTGTTGTCTCTTGAGGTCTCTGGGCGAGACTCGAAGTCAACTTGTACAAATACAAAGCCAAACATACAATAATAATAATAATAATAATAATAATAATAATAATAATAATGATGATGATGATAGTAATAAGGGGCGTTACCTTAGTTCACTGGTAGTGAACAGCTGATACTGTAGTTCATCTCCAGGGTTAGAAACTGTGCAAATATAATAAAATAATAATAATGAGGAGGGGGAGGAGACCCCTTCGGTCATGAATGACCATGGGATTGCACCTAGAAAGTTACCTTCTGAGGCACAAGTCCGGGCAAGGTTGTTTATGGAAGACCAACAGTAACCCATGCATACCGGCCTTCCCTCCCCATGCCAACGATGTTATCCAAGGGAAAGGCAAAGGGCCGATACAGCTTGGCACCTGTGACGTCGCAACTCATTTCTACAGCAGAGTTAATTGGAGCAACGTGAAGTAAAGTGTCTTGCTCAAGAACACAACATGCAGCTTGGTCCGGGAATCGAACTCACAACTTCACGATTGTAAGTGTCTAAGCAAGCGTAACCTTAATAAGAAAACTGAAAGCCTAATCGTTGCTACTCAGGACCAGGCAGTGAATACCAACTCAGTGAAAAGGGATATATACCACACAAGTGTAACAAAGCCCTGCAGAATGTGTGGGAAGGTCAAAAGTGTGACTCCTGTTGTTAATGCTCGTGAAAGTCTTGCACAGAAGGAGTAAGTATATATATATATATATATATATTATATATATATATATATATATATAGGCGCAGGAGTGGCTGTGTGGTAAGTAGCTTGCTAACCAAACACATGGTTCCGGGTTCAGTCTCACTGTGTGGCATCTTGGGCAAGTGTCTTCTACTATAGCCCCGGGCCGACCAATGCCTTGTGAGTGGATTTGGTAGACGGAAACTGAAAGAAGCCTGTCGTATATATGTATATATATATATGTGTGTGTGTGTGTGTTTGTGTGTCTGTGTTTGTCCCCCTAGCATTGCTGGTGTGTTTACGTCCCTGTCACTTAGAGACCGATAGAATAAGTACTCGGCTTACAAAGAATAAGTCCCGGGGTCGATTTGCTCGACTAAAGGCGGTGCTCCAGCATGGCCGCAGTCAAATGACTGAAACAAGTAAAAGAGTAAAAGAGTAAAAGATATATATCATCATCATCATCATCGTCGTTTAACGTCCGTTCTCCATGCTAGCATGGGTTGGACGGTTCGACCGGGGTTCTGGGAAGCCAGAAGGCTGCACCAGGCTCCAGTCTATTTGGCAATGTTTCTACAGCTGGATGCCCTTCCTAACGCCAACCACTCCGTGAGTGTAGTGGGTGCTTTTTACGTGCCACCTGCACAGGTGCCAGGCGGGGCTGGCAACGGCACGGTCAGATTGGTGTATTTTATGTGCCACCGGCACGGAAGCCAGTCGAGGCGGTGCTGACATCGGCCACAAGTCGGATAGTGCTTTTTACGTACCACCAGACCAGGGATCCTGGCTGGTTCAATTCGATTTCGATTTCGCTTGCCCCAACATGTCTCACAAGCAAAGGGGGTTGGCAAGGGTGCCTGTCGTACGGTCGCATTGGATATTTTACGTGCCACGGCCACGAGTCGGATAGTGCTTTTTACGTACCACCAGACCAGGGATCCTGGCTGGTTCAATTCGATTTCGATTTGAACCATATATATATATATATATATATATATATATAATATATATATATATATATGATGATAGGTGGTAAAGGGCGTTGGTAAAAACAACACCAAAAAGGTAACGGAGGAAAATGGGAAGGCAAAGATCCTTTCGGACTTTGATTTCCAGGTAGACAAGGTGTTAGGGCGCCAAAGGATGGATACAGTAACCTTTAGGAGAGACAAATAAGAGTGCTTAATAATTGATGTGGAAGTGCCAGAAGATCAACGAATTATCATGAAAGAAAGACGATGATAGATATGGAGAACTGAGAATTGAGATTGCCAAGATGTGGCAGCAACGAGAGTCAAAAAATAAAATTTGTCATTGGAATATTGGGTTCTATACCATCGAACATGAAGAAACATCTGGGAACTTTAGAAGTACCCTATAATCTAGATGTATTGCAAAAGAGTCGGCATTACTTGGAACTTCACGAATATTGTGTAAAGTACTGTCTGTCTGAGGTCTTTGTTGTGACTTGAAAAACAGTACAAACCACCAGAAGACACAATATTTTTAATCAACATCACAATATTTGATACTGTGTTACGTCATAAATAATAATAATAATAATAATAATAATAATAATAACAGTCTTGGTATAAAAGATGAGCTACAGCAAATATTCTGCTCAGTATCACAGATTTTCTTGTCAGTTGTTTGACCTTAACCTTGGAGGCTGATGATATGTGCATCTCTGATCATGAGCAGAAGTAGTGGGGGAGCATCATGTCCATGTGTTGAGAGGGATTCTTTGGGGTTTGAATAATTCACCTCTGGAAACATGGGTGTTTCGTTCAACATCCTTAAACAATCCTTATTCGGGGACCTTTGAGCGGGATGGTTACTCGACCAGAAGAGAAAAATCTAATTGGGTCCCACCTGCAAGGTCAGTGCTGGTTATATCTGATATGAGATCACCATGTTGTGCACATATGGTTGTGATGCATGTGCCTGGTTTGCCCTTATCAGACGGGTAGTCATGATGGGTATATTGGGCTTCGTATATTTTACCCCAGTGTCACTTTGATGGCATGCACTGCTCTCTCACTCAATATCAATAATAATAATAATAATAATAATAATAATAATAATAATAATAATGATAATAATGACAATGATGATTGTACAATCAGCAGCATCATCATTTAACGTCCATTGTCCATGCTGGTATGGGTTGGACGGTTTGACTGGGCTGGCATATTGGAAGGCTGCACCAGGCTCTAGTCTGATTTGGCATGGTTTTCTATGGTTGGATGCCCTTTGTAATGCACTCCCATTAGACTCTCAAAGTGTAATGGGAGCTTTTATGTGCCACCAGCACAGGTGCCATTTGCGTGACACTGGTATCTGCCACAACTGTGATTTTACTCAGCTTGATGGGTCTTCTTCTCAAGCACGACATATTGCCAAAGGTCTTGGCCATTGCCTCTGTGAGGCACAACATTCCAAAGGAACTCAGCCACTGTGCCTCCACGGGGCCCAGCGCTTGAAAGAAACAAATATAAGTAATAATAATAATAATAATATTGATATTTTAGTCATAATGGTTTCAAATTTTGGCGCAAGTCAGCCTTGACAGAATTTGAACTCAGGATGTAAAGACAGACAAAATACTGCTTAGCATTTCACCTGGCATTCTAACTATTCTGCCACCTCACCACCTTAATAATAATAATAATAATTGAGTGAGAGAGCAGTGCATGCCATCAAAGTGACACTGGGGTAAGATATACAAAGCCCAGTATACCCATCATGACTACCCGTCTGATAAGGGTACACCAGGCACATGCATCACAACCATATGTGCGAGACATGGTGATCTTATATCAAGATAAACAGTGCATGACCTTGCAGGTGGAGCCTAGTTAGAATTTTCTTCTGGTTGAGTAACCCATCCTGCTCAAAAGGCCCCTGAATAAGGATTGATTAAGGATGTTGAACAAACCACCTACGTTTCCAAAGGTGAATTATTCAAACCACTAAGAATTCCTCTCTACACACGGCTATGATGCTCCCCCACTACTTCTGTACATATTGTCAGCCACTAAGGGACATAATCAACTGGTTCAGGTCAAACAACTGACAAGCAAATCTGTGGTATTGAACAGAATATTTGCTGTAGCCCATCTTTTATACAAAGATAAAACAATGTACATGATAACACTTCCAATCAGTAAGATCAGACCATGACAACCAGTGCCTGGTACTGCTTCTGCTTGTGATCAGAGATGCATATATTGTCAGCCAATAATTCTTAGTGGCATTTCATCTGTCCATGTTCTGGGTTCACATTCCAGCAAGGTTGATTTTGCCTTGCATCCTTTCAGTGTCAAGAAAATAAGTACTGGTTGCATACTGGGGTCAATGTAATCGATTTACTTCTTCCTCTGATTTTCTGGCCTTGAGCCAAAATTTGAAGCCATTATTATCATCAACATCATTATCATTATTCATTTAACATCCGTTTTCCATGCTGGTATGGGTTGGATGGTTTCACAAGAGCTGGAAAATCAGAAGACTGCACCATGCT
>NC_043023.1:902261-932261 GCF_006345805.1 Octopus sinensis
ACACACACACACACACACACACAAATGGGTTTCTTTCAGTTTCCACCTACAAAATCCATTCACAAGGTTTTAGTTTATCAAGGGCCAGAGTAGAATACACTTGCTGAAGGTGTCATGCAGTGGGACTGAACCTGAAACCATGTGGTTACCAAACAAGTGTCTTAAACTCAGGGCCATACCTCCATGTGCATCGCTGAACTGGTGGAGTGTTTTGAGCATCTGGTGACCTTCCAGCTGCAGGGTTTCAGTCCCAATTCTAGCTTTTGAGCGTTATTTCCCTCCATGGGAAAGAGAACATAGTCTCTACAACTACCACCACCATCACCACTAGCACACCACCTCCACCACCACCACTACTATTGCCATCACCACCACTACAATTACTACTACGACTACTAATACTACCACCACTACTATTGCCATCACCACCACTACAATTACTACTACGACTACTAATACTACCACCACTACTATTGCCATCACCACCACTACAATTACTACTACGACTACTAATACTACCACCACTACTATTGCCATCACCACCACTACAATTACTACTACAACTACTAATACTACCACCACCATCACCACTACTATTACTACTACAACTACTAATACTACCACCACTACCACTACTATTACTACTACAACTACTAATACTACTACCACCACCACCACCACCACTACTATTGCCATCACCACCACTACAATTACTACTACGACTACTAATACTACCACCACTACTATTACTACTACAAGTACCACTACAACCTCTACTAGTACTACAACAGTTACTACCTTAAGTATTACTAATACCACCACTATGAAAAAATTTGTCACCACCGCGATAACCACCATAACCACCACCACCGCAACCATCACTACTTCCACTGTCACAACCACAACCCCTCCACCACCCTCATCACCACCCACTACCACCACCCAGCCACCACCCTAACCAACAAATGACTGTGGTAGCGGTGAGAGTATAAAATGTTCCGGTTGACATAGTCGATAATTAAATTATATGGAACTGGGGGAGACATTTAAACAAGGATGCACTCCCTCTGCCACCGACTGACACTAGCGTTCCCCTTCCTCTAAATATGGCTAGTTGGTGGTAATAGGGCTTAATGCAATTGCGGTGGTGGTCGTGGGAGGAAGTGGTTAGTTAATATAGTTGGTGAAGTGGGAAGGGTGAGAGCTGGGTGAGTGGGAGGGATATGGCATGGAGGGGGAGGATGGATGGATGGATGGATGGATGGATGGATAGATAAATAGATAGTCAGACAGACAGACGGAGAGATAGATAGATAGATAGATAGATAGATAGATAGATAGATAGATAGAAAGATGTAGTCAGATAGATAGATAGATAAATAGACTGAGAGATAGATAGATAGGTGGATACATAGGTAGGTAGGTAGGTAGATAGATAGATAGATAATGAGAGAGAGAGAGAGAGAGTGAGATATATATATATATATATATATAAAAGCTGGAGTTAATATAATTGGAAAGAGGGAAAGTTATTTAAAGAGTGAGCTTAATATATTCAGTGAGAAAGTGAGGGTATGAGTTTACTACAGTGATTATGAAAGGTGTTGTGGTGGTGGTGGTGGTGGTGCTTGTGGTGGAGATTAACAGTATGTGGGAGGGAAGAGAGACAAACGGGGAAAGAAAGGAAGATAGAGGGAGAGAATGAGAGAGAATGTGTGTATCTAGAAAGAGAGAGAGAGAAAAGGAGTGAAAGGGTAAGTCTAATACAGGAAGAGAATGTAGTGGGGAAGTTTGGGAGAAATATGTCAAGATTAAATAAAGCTTTTCTATGCTAAAACCAAACTAATAACAAATTAAAGTGCATAGAACAAACTGTGCGTACATACGTCTACAGCAACTCTATCTAGATTACAAGTTCAGGATTATACCTGTAATTATTGGGACACTGAGATATGTAACACACTGTCCTAAATACCAATCTTGAGAAATTAGGTTTCTCAAAACCAGAAAGAAGTAAGCTGATTCAAAAGCTACATATCCAATCCATCACTGGAACTGTAAGAATCTGTGAAACTTTCCAGGAGTTTCTCATTTGAGTATATATGAGCATGTATAGATGTTTAGATATATGTGCATGTTTAGATATGCTTGAGAATACATACATACAACAAAACATACAAATCTGCACATATACATATATACATACAAAAATACCCTGTTTATATTGTTGAAATTTCAATGAAGGAACCTTGGATCAAGGTTAGAAACCAGCTCTTTCTTTAAAGGCAAAATAATCTTGAAATAAAACTGAATAATGGCATACAAAATTCAAGAGATCATTGGAACTGTAAAACTCTGTAAAACTTTCCAGAAGTTTATTGTTTAAATATATATGAGCATGTCTAGATGTGCAAGTATATGCATGAGAGGACATACATAAAACAAAACATACAAATCTGCACATACATACATACAAACAAAAATGAAGGAGCCTTGGATCTAGATTAGAAACTGGCTCTTTCTCCATGGGCAAGAAATCTTGAAATAAACTAAATAATGACATACATACATACTTATCAGAACAACAGAGGAAAAAATTAACCAGTTCACTGAGAAGATAATACATGGGGACTTGGCATGTACAACAAAAACCAAAGAAGGGATTGAACTTGTCAACAGCTTGGCATGGGGTACCGACAAGTTTGTGACATCCTTCTTTGAAGGCTAGATCCATGCAATCCAAGAACAAGAGAACACCACCACCACCACCAAGTATCTACAACATAAGAGGCAGAAAATGTTGTCAGACAACAAATATAGGCTGTGTAAGACCAAGACTAAAGACATCAACGGTATTATTACCATTTGCAAGAGAATGTCTTCCTGATATTATCTTCTCAAGAGGGAGGATGTAGTGGCCAGAACAGTCTGGAAAAGGATAACACAAAAAAAAAAGAGAATACCTCTTACAAATGAAGTTGTTCATATTGAGACCAATGGGTCAAAAGAATATTGGTGGAACTTGAAAATTAAATCAGCCACCATGATAAAAGACAACTGGCCAGATATTGTTATGTGAGACCACAAAAGAAAAGATATGCTCTGTTGTGGAAATCAGTTGCCCTCTGGACACAAATGTGGTTAGGAAAATACAAGAGAAAAGGACATCTATGAACCATTGGTAAGGAGTTTGCAAATCCAGTAACAAAGATAAACTTTCAGCCTCATACCTATTTTCCCTGATTTCGAAAATAGAAATAATACATTTCTAAATCTCTCACAGAGATTTATACAGTAGTGATTATTATCAGTGAATGTATTTCACTTGAATTATTATATGTTTACAGAGGCAGATAGACACTGACAGCTAGCAAGCCATGCAACTCCAGACTGATGATGAGCAATAACTCAGAAACTAGTCTCTGGGTGCTAGCTTTGCTGGGTGGAGTTGCTTATCTCCCCCTTTGTAAACATAAGAACATAGGAAGTGTGTCAAGGCCAACAGGAAGCAGTGCTTCCTAGGGCTAAATAGCAGTAATATTATTCCCTTTCATGGGACTGTCACATTAAGTTGGCAACATACCACCACTTTATAGTGTTACTACTGTATAAATCTCTCTGAGAGATTTAGACATGTATTATTTCTATTTTTGAAAAAAAAAAAGCTTATATAATATTAACAGAAAATACCATCAAAATATGATGCATAACACACACACATTCATTTAAAAATACTGACAGAAGTAACTATGATTCACCATCCCAACACATGCGGAACCTCAAAATGGTGTTGATATAAAGTGGAACCACATAATAGAAGCAAGAAGTGGATATAAAATGGAGCCATATAATGGAAGGAAGAGATGCACATTTTCTGTGGTTGAAGTACTGTATCTGCTATGATATTCAATGTAGGAGACGGATCTACACATTTTGTACAGAAGGAAATTTATGCTTACGTTTTTAAACGTTTTTCTTTTTCTGCTTGAGATTTTCAAACAGCAGGCTACATGAATTTAAATTTAATTTCAATTCAAATTTCAACAATAAGGAAATTTAGGATATTTTAAAAATCTTTATTTGAAAATAATAATGCCTCAAGAAATGAGTTTCAAGTAAAAGCCAGTACAGTGTTACAGGAAATACCAGTCACCTATAATAACTGTCATGCATATACATATATGTCAGTGTGCATATATATATACATACATACATACATATATATATATATATATATATATATATATATTTGTTTATAGGTAAATATTTTTTTATGTATGTGTTAAGGCATGTATATGTGTGTATGTGTATATATATATATATATATGTGTGTGTGTATATATATACACATACATCTTGCACTCTCTCTCGCTCTCTTTCTCTCATCTCTCTCTCTCTCTCTCTCCTCTCTCTCTCTCTCTCTCTCTCTCTATATATATATATATATACACTTAATACATATATGTGTGCATATATATATATATATACTTAATGTGTGTATATGTGTGTTTGTATGTATGTATATATATACACATACATATCGCGCTCTCTCTCTCGCTCTCGCTCTCTCTCTCGCTCTCGCTCTCGCTCTCTCTCTCTCACTCTCCTCTCTTTCTATATATATATATACACTTAATACATATATGTGTGTGTGTATATATATATATATTATATATATATATATAATATATATATATATAATATATATGTATGTATGCAAGACACACACCATATACATCATACTTGCGCTCACAAAATACAAATAATCTCATTCACAGTGTGTGGTTAGACATATTATATATATTAACCAATTTGGGCTCGGTTGCTCAGTACAAATCTCTTCCTTTGTTCAATGGTATTTATAATTACTAGGAATGTCTAAGTATATACATATATATGTGTGTATATATATATATATATATATATATATACACCTACATACATATATATCAAAGTACATAATAATTATTGTTATTTTTACTGTTATCATTATCATTATTATTAGTAGTAGTAGTAGTTGTGGTGGTGCTGGTGTTGATAGTTGTTGTTGGAGGAAGTAGTAGTAGGGTGTGATTTGTGTTTGTGTTTTTCTTCTTCTTCTTCTTTCTTCTTCTTCTCTTCTTCTAATTCTCCTTCTTCTTCTAATTCTCCTTCTTCTTCTAATTCTCTTCTTCTTCTTCTTCATTCTTCTTCTTCTTCTTCTTCTTCTTCTTCTTCTTCTTCTAATTCTCTTCTTCTTCTTCTTCTTCTTCTTCCAATTCTTCTTCTCTTCTTCCAATTCTTCTTTTTATTATTATTATATATTATTATTATTATTATTATTATTATTATTATCCTTATTATATTATTATTATTATTATAATTATTATTATTATTATTATTATTATTATTATATTATTATTATTATTATCACTGTTGTTGTTGCTGTTATTATAAACAGGCATCTATTAAATTTATGGCTTTCCTCAATCATGAATGTGTGTGTGTGTGTATATATATATACACACACACATAGATAATTGCTTACTGAGTATATACAGGGGTGTTAATAATTACATGTACATTATGTATGTTCAAACATGCGCTGTCCTGAGACCTCATTAAACACATACGTGTGTGTGTGTGTGTATATGTGTGTATTAGTATGTGTGCTTGTGTGTATATATGTGCGTGTGTGTTGTAACATGTTTCATATATGGTTAATCCCCATAAGGAGCATTGAGCTAGTTTCCCAGCTTCTCTGAGGTATATATTCCACCCGGGATAGGAAGCTAGTCCATCACAGCAATTACTCCTTTTTGCCAGCTGAGTGGTAAAACAATTCTAGTTTTTGTTTTTGGTAAAACATTGCACACAGCTGTCTGCATTAATTAAATATATAAACAAAAGTAAGAAAATGGAGATATAGCATTTAATGAAAATTTATTATCTGCAAAAATCAAACATAGTTCCTTACAGCTGTTTCAATTAAGCCTAAAGATTAAATCACACTTAATAAAATCATTATGTTAGGCAAAATCTCTTCAGAGGTGTAGAAAAAGATATGCCATTAGATTTTTATGTGTAGTATTTTAGAATCATCACAGCAGAATTTATATATGTATATAGATTGATAGACAGGTAGATTATTATCTATGGGTGTGTGTTTCTGTGTCTGTGTTTGTCCCCCATCACAGCTAGTAGTGGTGGATTTACATCGCTGTAACATAGTGGTTCAGCAAAAGAGACTGATAGAATAATAAAAGACTTTAACAAAAGTAAAGAACTGAGGTTGATTCGTTTGACTAAAATCTCTCAAAGAATTGCTCCAGTATGGCTGCAGTCTAATGATGGAAACAAGAGAAAAATATAGGAGTGGCTGTGTGGTAAGTAGCTTGCTAACCAACCACATGGTTCCGGGTTCAGTCCCACTGCGTGGCATCTTGGGCAAGTGTCTTCTGCTATAGCCCCGGGCCGACCAAAGCCTTGTGAGTGGATTTGGTAGACGGAAACTGAAAGAAGCCTGTCGTATATATGTATATATATGTGTATGTGTGTGTGTTTGTGTGTGTGTGTGTTTGTCCCCCTAGCATGATTTTGAAGACTGCAGAGTAAATGATAATCAGATGGGGCAATGTCCAGCGAATATGCTGGGTGGGGCATCGTTTCCCATTCAAACTGCTCCAGCCTTTGGAATGTCATCCTCACTGTATTTAACCGTGCATTATCCTGATGGAAGAACACATTTTATCTTGAAACCAAAGATGGTCATTTTTCTTCTAGTCCACTCAAGCTGGTCACAGCAGATCTCCTTTATTATCATTTGGTTTGGGTTTAAAAGTTGAAAGTGGACTGAACCTTTCATAACCCACCAAACAGGTAACAACACCTTACGTAGGTGAAGACATTCTTTAGCCTGGGGTGCTGGTGTTTCTCCTTTCCCTACCCACTGTCTTTGGTGCTTGACATTTTTACAGAGAACCCATCTCTTGTCACCAGTTATTATTCAGTCAAAAAAAAGGTTCATCCATGAGACATGACAGCAAAGAAGAACACACGTTCATACTCTTCACTCAATTAGCCTCAGAAAGTTTGTGAGGAACCCACTGACCCAATTTGCTGACTTTTCCTATGGCATGCAGGTGTTGATGAATGGTTGAATGACCAAATCCAAGCTTCTCTGCTAGTTCTTCAACAGTTACAATGGGATTTTGCTCTACCAGGGTTTGCAGGACATCCTCATCAAGCTCTACAGATCTTCCAGGATGAGGGTCATCTTCTGAGCTGTAGTTTCTGGCTTGAAATTTCTGGAACCACTGTTGACACTAGTTTACACTTGTCCGATCCCCATATACTGCATTAATATTCCTTGCACTTTCTGTTGCATTGTTGCCTTTATTGAACTCATAAAGCAAAATATGCCTTTGTCACTTCCGTAAAAAAATAACTGTTAAAATCGAACTGCATTCTCCAAAACTACCACTAAGAATAAGTACAAGGTAAAATTACTACCTGATTTTATAGCATCTTGATGCAGGTAGTTTATCCCATCCCTCTCTGACTTTTAGTTCATGCAATTTCAAAAATCTCGTTATTTATGGGATGACCCAATATATATATATATTATATATATATATATATTATATATATATATATATATATATATAGGAGTGGCTGTGTGGTAAGTAGCTTGCGTACAAACAACATGGTTCCGGGTTCAGTCCCACTCTGTGACACCTTGGGAAAGTGTCTTCTACTATAGCCTCAGGCCGACTAATGCCTTGTGAGTGGATTTGGTAGATGGAAACTGAAAGAAGCCCATCGTATATATGTATATATATGTGTATGTGTGTGAATATGTTTGTGTGTCTGTGTTTGTCCCCTCAACATCACTTACAAAGAATAAGTCCTGGGGTCGATTTGCTCGACTAAAGGTGGTGCTCCAGCATGGCCACAGTCACATGACTGAAACAAGTAAAAGAGTAAAAGATATATATATATATCTTAAATGATTGATACGGAAGATGGATTGGTACTAGAAGCTTCATTAGCACAACAATTATTGCAGCTTCATTCTGCACTGCTCTCTAGTGGGCATAGGATGATGTAATGACATCAGGTGCAACGAACAGTGCATCAAGCCATATCAGGTGATGTTACATGCTTTAATTACCAGATTTACATTTCCATATGCATGATTATATCATCATCATCATCATCATCATCGTTTAACGTCCGTTTTCTGCGCTAGCACGGGTTGGACGGTTTCGACCGGGGTCTGGGGAGCCAGGGGCTGCCCCAGGCTCCAGTCTGGTCTGGCAGTGTTTCTACAGCTGGATGCTCTTCCTAACGCCAACCACTCCGCGAGTGTAGTGGGTGCTTTTTACGTGCCACCTGCACAGGTGCCAGAGGGGTCTGGCATCGGCCACGGTCAGTTGGTGCTTTTTATGTGCCACCTGCACAGAAGCCAGTCGGGGCGGTGCTGGCATCGGCCACGTTCGGATGGTGCTTTTTATGTGGGGGGAGGGTGCAGAAATATAGGGGAGCACCAGTGGGGAGGGGTGTTCGGAGAAACGATGACAGGTTCTAGACAAGTAGAACGTAGGGTATCACGAGAGGGGTAATGCATGGTGAAATAGCACATTGAAGAGGGGGGTTCGAAGAGTAGACACCTATAATGGTGGTGGGAGAAGCGACATCCGGTATAGATGGAGCAAAAATATAGAGATATCCGGTATTGGTGGTGGGGGTGGGCATATATATATATATATATATATATATATATATACACACACACATACATACAGGGGTTGGACAAAATAAAAGGAATACCTAGCATCATAGTATCATAATTTTGAAATATCTATAAAACCTTCAAAAGCTTGTTTGTTTTTATGTTTTTTTTTTTTTATTATTAGTGTTGCTTAATATGTTTCGTTAAAATTGCTGTTTCTTTTCAGATATCATCAGAAAAAGGTAATTAAAATTCATTAAAATGACAGATCTATCAGACTTTCAAAGAGGTCAAATTGTCGGTGCTTGTATGGCAGGTGCTAGCATAACAAAAACAGCCAAAATGTTTGGTGTATCAAGAAGTACTCTCTCGAAAGTAATGACAGCCTTTGAGAAAGAGGGAAAAACCTCCTCATTGAAACAAAACTCTGGAAGAAATCCAAAACATTCAGATAAGGACCATTGGACTCTTACACGAATTGTTTGGAAGGATCACAAAAGTACAGCTCCCAAAATTACTGCAGAGCTTAATGATCACCTGGAGAATCCAGTTTCCACAAAAACTGTTCACTGACAGCTGCACAAAGCTGGATTTCATGGGAGGGCTGCAATCAGAAAATCACTCCTTTCAAAACAAACGTTGCAAAGCATTTAGAGTGGAATAAAAACCCTACAGAATTGGTCCCTAGAGCAGTGGAAGAATGTTATTTTCTTAGACGAGTCATCCTTTACCTTATTTCTGACCACTGGCTAGGAATACATGTGGAGACAGCCAAAGGAAGCATTTGACCCAGACTGCCTTCTTCCAACTATTAAACATGGAGGATGATCAGGGTGCTATATCTTGGAAATCCGCTAGCCCACTGGTTTCATTTCATAGCAGAATTAATAGTCAAGACTATTTGAGCATTTTATCTGATCAAATTCATCCTATGTTTGCAGAACTGTTTCTGGAGGGAAATGCAATCTTTCAGGATGATAATGCCCCAATTCACACAGCTAAAGTTGTTACTGAATGGGACGAGGAACTTTCTAGTGAAGTTGAACATCTTATCTGGCCACCATAGTCCCCAGATCTCAATATTATTGAACATTTATGGGCATTTTAGAAAAACAAGTAAGGAGTCGATATCCTCCACCATCATCACTACAAGAACTGGAGACTGTTTTAGCAGAAGAATGGACAAAAATTCTTTTTGAAACACTTGAAACTTTATATGAGTCCATACCTCATAGAATTCAAGCTGTAATTACTGCCAAAGGTGGTCCTACTCCATATTAAAATACATTTGTTTGAAAATTTGTTTCCATTATTTTGTCCACCCTCCTCTCTCCTCTCTCTCTCTCTCTCTCTCTCTTCTTTTTTTTTATATATATATATATAGTTGGAATTTACAAAAATACAAACAAAACAAAAGACGAAGATGGGTGTGTAAACAACAACCAAATGTATTAGCTCAACGCTCAGGAAGTGACAAAGTCTTTTATGTTTTGAGCCTATGCTCTTCAACAGAAAGGAACACAGAAATAAACAGGGAGAGAAAACAAAAAAAAAAAGTTTTTTGGCTAATGAAGGTGCGGGAAGAAAGTGAGCTTCAAGTAATCTGTAGAAAATATCAAAATATCAATTTTTAGGAACAATAGTGGTTTATTAGAGTGGAAGGTTGTGGATTTTTTCGTATAGAAGTATGAAAAGTTGAAAAAATTATTTCATATTTATGGTTGGCAGCCAAGGTTGCCAAGTTTGTGAATAAAGACCTAAATGAAGTAAATAAAACCTGAGCTACACATCTTTCATAGCAAGTGGTAAATATCCAAGTGAGGTGTATACAGCAGGTTATTCTTTAGACCAAGATTCAGCATGACACAGAATGTGACAAGAGTGGCCCCTTTGAATTTCAGGTACAAATCAATTTTTGCCAGCTGAGTGGACTGGAGCAATGTGAAGTTAAGTGTCTTGATTAAGGATACAAGGCACTGCCACGAATTGAACACATGACCTTAGGATTGCAAACTGAATTCCCTCACCACTAAGCCACAGGCCTTCACATTGATGATGAAGAGGAAGATGTAAATGATGATGATGATGATGATGACATTAATGATGATGATAGTGATGATGACATAAATTGGAATAATGCAAATGATGACAATGATGATGACAATCACAATGATGACAGTGATGGCGGTGGCGATGAGATGACATGAAGGGTGATGGTGGGGATGGCAATGATAATGATGAAGGCAACAATGCTGATGATCATGTCAACAGCTGGAATGATGATGATGATGACAATGATAATGATAGTGATGATGATGATGATGGTGAGTCAACGATGGTGTCCAGTATATTGGCAATAAGCTCTGTTGGTTCCAAAGTCTCTACCATTCCATATTGCATGACTCAGAAGACAGAAACCAACATGTATACACTGGCATGTATATTAAATATTTTATGTGCATATATACAGTATATACATTCAGACACACACACATACATATATACATACATACATACATATATATATATGTATATATATATAAATTTATATTATGTTCATATTATTATTATAATACATATAAATATATATATATATACATATATTTATGCATGGGTGTATGATTCAACACACACACACACATATATATATACATATATATAATAATATATTTATTATATACATATACATAAACATATATAATACAAATAATATATATTATATATATACATATACATAAACATACATATATATATCCCTACATATATATAACATATATATATATCTACATATATAATATATATTACACATATGTAGATATATATATATATATGTATATATATATATATACATATATATATATATATATACACATATGTATATATACTATATATATATATATTATATTATATATATATATATTACATCTACTATATATTATATAAATATATATATATATATGTGTGTATATATACATATATGTATGTATATATATAAATATATATATGTGTATATATATATATATACACACACACACACTCATGTGTGTGCAGTTATCCAAACATATCCTGAATGTGTATACAATAGCTGGTACACTTGCATACAACATACAACATTCTATACAGAACTGACAGTAAAACGTTTGTGTATGTATGTATGTGCGTGTATGTATGTATATATATTATATATAAGAGCATACACATTATGGATATTTAATACACGCACAAATATTATACACGTTTGTCTAAATATTTGTTTAATATTGATGTCACAGAAATATATATTTGAATACAGTTCACTCTGTGTATATATATATATATATAAAACACAATATAATATAAACATTTATGTAACATTATATGCACGATTATCACTATATACACTACCATAAACTTGCATACACAACAAATATACACATATATATGAACACATGCATACATACATATGTGTGTGTATATATATATATATATATATATATATATATATATATATATCACTTTTTCTCTCTGTCTTTATATGTACATGTATATGTATATTTATATATACATGCATATACAGGTATATATGCCATGTGTTTACCTATAACTATGCATCCAATATTTATATAAGATCATTTATGTGTGTGTGTGTGTTGGGGAGTGTAAATATTTATATAATATAAAAGTGCTGTATATACACATACGTTTTGCGTGTATATATTATATATTATATTCTGCATATAGTTTATATTCTGTTAGTCATATTTCACAAATATGTGTGTACATTTTTGCTGCGATATATTGATTGTGGTATAAATATTGCATGTATGTGTGTGTGTATGTGTTTATATATAGGCACAGGAGTGGCTGTGTGGTAAGCAATTTTCTTCCCAACCACATGGTTCTGGGTTCTGTCTCTACCTTGGGAAAGTGTCTTCTGCTGTAGCTTCAAACTGACAAAAGGCTTGTTAGTGGATATGGTAGATGGAACCTGAGAAAAGCCTGTCTGTGACCGCATGTGTATCGTTGGTGACTTTTTTCCTCCATCTTCCCTTCCTTAGATCTTTCCTTTTCCTATGTTTCTGACGAAGAGTTCCGCTCGAAACGTTAAACCCTCCTTTCTTTCCTTTCCTGAGCATCCAATAACGCTATACTTGTTCCACGTCCTCGCATTGTTGTGTTCATGTTTGGATTATATATATATATATATATATATATATAATATATATATATATATAATATTATATATATTCATATATGTATGTATGTATATTGTGTGTTTCTTTATATCTGTTTGTCTCTGCCACCACCACCACCATCACCACTTGGCAACTGATGTTCATTGGAAGAGTCTAATAGAATAAGTACTAAGGTGGAATCATTCAACTAAAAATACTCTTCAAGATGGTGCCCCACTCTGATGACTGAAATGAGTTAAAGATAAAATGGTGTAATTTAAATATATTTAGCTTTTCATCTTCTTCTTGGGGCTCTTCTTCTTTTCTTTTATGTATTTTCTTCACTCTCATGGAGCTCCATGTTCCAGATCGGATGTGCTACCAAATATGAGGAATATTATTTTCAGAATTTTCAGTAGCAATACCATATAACATTGGAAGCAGAAACAGCTGTTAGACAAGATACAGTATATTTGCATTTAATTAAATGTAATAATTGATGTTAGTCAATTGCTGTTCATCTGTATTTCTCCATTTTCTGTTTACTTTAGTGGCTGACGATATGTGCATCTCTGATCATGAGCAGAAGTAGTGGGGGAGCATCATAGCCATGTGTTGAGAGGGATTCTTTGGGGTTTGAGTTATTCACCTCTGGAAACATGGGTGTTTCGTTCAACATCTTTAAACAACCCTTATTCACGGACCTTTTGAGAGGGATGGGTTACTCGATCAGAAGAAAACTCTAACTGGGCCCCACCTGCAAGGTCATGTGCTGTCTATTTTGATAAGAGATCATCATGTCACGCACATATGGTTGTGATGCATGTGCCTGGTGTACCCTTATCAGATGGGTAGTCATGATGGGTATACTGGGCTTCATATATTTTACCCCAGTGTCATTTTGATGGCATATATTGCTCTCTCATTCAATAACAATAACAATAACAACAACAACAATAATAATACATGCCCCAATGCAGTGACTCTTAGGGCTTCTGATCTTAATTGATTGCATGTTTTGTCTTGGTATAAAAGATGGGCCTGTATACTGAAATTGGTAAAATGGAATGATTATTGTTGATGGGCATATAAAGGTTGGTGGTGAGAACAAGAGAAAAGTATTTCATCTTAGCATGTCAGGTTAATCTTTTGGATCAGGACTGACCTGGGGCTAAATAACAACAATAGCATTTATAGCCAGTAATACTAACTACTATACTGTACATTAGATAATGTAGTCCTAGATACACTATGCCTGAATAAAAGATGGGATGGTCATAGCTGGAACGTCTTTGATCATAAGTCTGCTGAATCAAGACTGACCTTGCACTAAGCAAAAACTATAGCCACTAAAACTAACTACTACGTTGTACATTAGACGATGTATTCCTAGATACACTATACCAGAATAAAAGACGGGTAGGTCATAGCTGTAACTTCTTCGATCATAGGTCTGCTGGATCAAACTGACCTGGGGCTAAACAACAAAAACTATAACCACCAATACTAACTACAGTACTATACATCATATATATTCACACGCACACACACACACATGGTTGCATACATACACGTGCTTATATACCTACCTGCATATACAAATATGGTGTATATACAAGAGCTAGTATACCTAAAAATACTTTAATTAGCCACAGGCAAGAGATGGGTTTCAAGATCTTAAATACAACAGCAGCAGGAGGGTGTCTTAGATGGGAGGTTTTGTGGGGTAGATTTTTCACAGGTTGAGAGACCGCATAGAGGTACCTGCCTTATCTAATGTCACCGGTGGTGGTGGTGGTGGTGGTGGTGGTGGTGGTGGTGGTGGTGGTGGTGGTGGTTGAGGTGGTGGTGATGGTGGTGGTGGTGGTGGTGGTGGTGGTTGAGGTGTCAAGTTGCTTGCAATGACATCCGTGATAATATCAAATTGTTTGTTGTTGTTATTGTTGTGGTTGAAGTTGTTAAGGGTAGGTGTCATTCCTCATGGGTGGAAATATCTGATGAAGGGGTAGGGGGTTGTTGTAGCATAGTGTGGTGTTGTGTTCAGGTGGTGGCGGTGAAAGTGGTGGTATATTGTATTGTTGTTACAGTGTTGGTAACTCTGTGTGTGAGAGAAAGAGAGAGAGATGGTGTCTAGTGGAAATATGTAGTAGTCAGATTGTAGTATGTTATGTTGGTTATGGTAGTGATAGTTGTGTAGTAATAGTGGTGATGATTGTGGTGGTTGTGTTGGTGGTTGTGTTGGTGGTGGTGTTGGTGGTTGTGTTGGTGGTGGTGATGGCGGTTGTGTTGGTGGTGGTGATGGTGGTTGTGTTGGTGGTGGTGATGGTGGTTGTGTTGATGGTGGTGTTGGTGGTGGTGTGTTGGTGGTGGTGATGGTGGTTGTGTTGGTGGTGGTTATGGTGGTTGTGTTGGTGGTGGTTATGGTGGTTGTGTTGGTAGTGGTGATGGTGGTTGTATTGATGGTGGTGTTGGTGGTTGTGTTGGTGGTGGTGATGGTGGTTGTGTTGGTGGTGGTGATGGTGGTTGTGTTGGTGGTGGTGTTGGTGGTTGTGTGGTGGTGGTGGTGGTGGTGGTTGAGGTGTCAAGTTGCTTGCAATGACATCCGTGATAATATCAAATTGTTTGTTGTTGTTATTGTTGTGGTTGAAGTTGTTAAGGGTAGGTGTCATTCTCATGGGTGGAAATATCTGATGAAGGGGTAGGGGGTTGTTGTAGCATAGTGTGGTGTTGTGTTCAGGTGGTGGCGGTGAAAGTGGTGGTATATTGTATTGTTGTTACAGTGTTGGTAACTCTGTGTGTGAGAGAAAGAGAGAGAGATGGTGTCTAGTGGAAATATGTAGTAGTCAGATTGTAGTATGTTATGTTGGTTATGGTAGTGATAGTTGTGTAGTAATAGTGGTGATGATTGTGGTGGTTGTGTTGGTGTGGTGTTGTGTTGGTGGTGGTGTTGGTGGTTGTGTTGGGGTGGGTGATGGCGGTTGTGTTGGTGGTGGTGATGGTGGTTGTGTTGGTGGTGGGTGGTGGTTGTGTTGATGGTGGTGTTGGTGTTGTGTTGGTGGTGGTTGATGGTGGTTGTGTTGGTGGTGGTTATGGTGGTTGGTGTGGTTGTGGTTATGGTGGTTGTGTTGGTAGTGGTGATGGTGGTTGTATTGATGGTGGTGTTGGTGGTTGTGTTGGTGGTGGTGATGGTGGTTGTGTTGGTGGTGGTGATGGTGGTTGTGTTGGTGGTGGTGTTGGTGGTTGTGTTGGTGGTGGTGATGGTGGTTGTGATAATACCAGTGGCAACAATGGAGGTGATGATGATGGTGGTGGTGGTCATCGTTGTGATGATGGTTGGTGGTGGTTGTAGTGATGACAATGATGGTGTTGGTGATGGTGGCAATGAAGGTGGTGGAAGTGGTGGTAGAGAAGGTGGTGGGGGTGACGGTGGTGGTGGTGATGGTGGTGGTTGTCATGGTGACGAAGATGGTGGCAGCGTGGAGGTGGTATTACGGTGTGCTGGTAATGGCAGTATGTGGTTGTGTTGACGGTGTTGGTGGTGTTGTAGTGTGGTGTTGAGTGAGGGAGGTTCAGCTGCTATTTCTATTAATCAGGTCAAACACACCATAAAGTTACTTATGCCTGACAGACTTTAAAACAAAACAATATTCCCACCACCAATCAATTAACATACATTATATATTTTCTTAATTACTCCACCATTAAATGGAACATATGCTGGGTGGATCCACCCCTCAGGGGTGTCAGATACTTATTCAACCACGGTGTAATTGTTTCATTAAGGATCCACCCACCCCAGAAAAGGAGCAGGACTTGAACTTCAGGATTTTAGTGTGGAAAGGGTGGGATGTATCAATCAATATTTTGTTAAGATGCCAGTTGCCCTCGGGGCCCTACTGCCCTCAGCCACACCCTAACAAAATGACATGGAACCTATTTCCAGGTTAAAACGTTGATAATTGTATTTATTCTTTTATTGCTTGAAGGCACATAGTTAAGTGCATGCATGGGCAACCTGCAGCCCGAGGGCCACAGGTGGCCCTTGACATGCAGTTGTGCAGCCCTTGCCGAGTTTCTACGTTACTCATTTCATACTAAGACAAATAAAATTTCATACACAGACAAATATAATTTTATACAAAGACAAATAAAATTTCATACAAAGACAAATAAAATTTTATACTAAGAGAAATATAATTTCATACAAAGACAAATAAAATTTCATACTAGGACAAATAAAGTTTCATAAGATAAATAACATTTCATACAAAGACAAATAACATTTTTACTAAGACAAATAAAATTTCATGCTAAGAAAATAAAATTTCATACTAGGACAAATAACATTTCATAATAAGACAAATAATATTTCATAATAAGAAAATATAATTTCATACAGACAAATAAAATTTCATACAAAGACAAATAAAATTTCATAATAAGGAAATAAAATTTCATACTAAGACAAATATAATTTCATACTAAGAGAAATATAATTTCATACAAAGACAAATAAAATTTCATACTAAGAGAAATATAATTTCATACAAAGACAAATAAAATTTCATACTAGGACAAATAAAGTTTCATAAGATAAATAACATTTCATACAAAGACAAATAACATTTTTACTAAGACAAATAAAATTTCATGCTGAGAAAATAAAATTTCATACTAGGACAAATAACATTTCATAATAAGACAAATAATATTTCATAATAAGAAAATATAATTTCATACAGACAAATAAAATTTCATACAAAGACAAATAAAATTTCATAATAAGGAAATAAAATTTCATACTAAGACAAATATAATTTCATACTAAGAAAATATAATTTCATACAAAGACAAATAACATTTTGTAGAAAGACAAGTAAAATTTCATAAGAAAATAAAATTTCATACAAAGACAAATAAAATTTCATAATAAGACAAATAGAATTTCGCTGGGGGGGCACATTGCACCATTTCCAACAGACTGATAGAATAAGTACTAGGCTTACAAAGAATAAGTCCTGGGGCCAGTTTATTTGACTAAAGGCGGTGCTCCAGCATGGCCACAGTCAAATGACTGAAACAAGTAAAAGAAAGCTTAAAAAAATGAGTGATGGGATTAATTCATTTGACTAAAATTCTCCAGGGTGATGCCCGAGCATGGCCATAACTGAAACAAGTGAAAGGCAAAAGGTATATATATATATGTATTTGTGTGTGTGTGTGTGTGTTTGTGTCCCCTTGTCTTGACATTGCATGTTAGCTGTAAATGAGTGTCACTGTCATATAAGTGGTGTT
This sequence comes from Octopus sinensis, assembly GCF_006345805.1. Taxonomy (NCBI): domain Eukaryota; kingdom Metazoa; phylum Mollusca; class Cephalopoda; order Octopoda; family Octopodidae; genus Octopus; species Octopus sinensis. The sequence goes on from NC_043023.1 coordinate 920,424, forward strand.
ATTCATTTTCAATGTTGTGCAAAAACATGTCTGGCCACGAAGTAAATATCTTGCATGAAAAGGAGTAAGGATAGGAGACAGGAAAGGCATCCAGCTCAATCTGCCTCAATAAACTTGCCTGACCCATGAAAGCATGAAAAAATGAACATCCAAATGATAATATATAATAATAATAATTAATTCTTTTTATTGGACACAAGGGCTGACACACATAAAGGGACAAAACAGGACGGAAGGTTACAAAAGGTTTTGTCCGTTTGTGAAAAAAAACGAGTAAAAAGCAGTATAACAACGAAAATATAACAACGAATAACTCCCAATAGAGGAGACGCTTCGAAAAAGAAAAGGTCTCACGTGGATAAACCCATAAAAGCCACGGGAGCCTGGTCAAAAGCGGGGTAGAGAGCCCAGCTCAGTGGTTAGAGCGTCGAGCTTACGATCGTGAGGTTGTGAGTTTGATTCCCTGACCGGGCTGCGTGTTGTGTTCTTGAGCAAGACACTTTATTTCACGTTGCTCCAGTTCACTCAGCTGTAGAAATGAGTTGCGACGTCACTGGTGCCAAGCTGTATCGTCATTTGTCTTTCCCTTGGATAACATCAGTGACGTGGAGGGGGGGAGGCCGGTATGCATGGGCGACTGCTGGTCTTCCATAAACAACCTTGCCCGGACTTGTGTCTAGGAGGGTAACTTTCTAGGTGCAATCCCACGGTCAGTCATGACCGAAGGGGGTCTTTTAATATTAATAATAATGATACTAGCAACAACTAATATTATTCTCTTACTCTTTTACTTGTTTCAGTCATTTGACTGTGGCCATACTAGAGCACCACCTTTAGTCAAGCTAATCAACCTCAGGACTTATTCTTTGTAAGCCTAGTACTTATTCTATCAGTTTCCTTTGCCGAACCGCTAAGTTACGGGGACGCAAACACACCAGCATCGGTTGTCAAGCGATGCTGGTGGGACAAACACAGACATACAAACATATACACACACATACACACACATACACACACACACACACACACACACATATATATATATATATATATGTATATATATATATATATATGTATATATATATATATATATATATATATACATATATATGATGGGCTTCTTTCAGTTTCCGTCTACCAAATCCACTCACAAAGCTTTGGTCGGTCCGAGGCTATAGTAGAAGACACTTGCCCAAGGTGCCACGCAGTGGGAGTGAACCTGGAACCATGTGGTTCATAAGCAAGCTACTTACCACACAGCCACTCATACCTTTTAAATATTATTAAGATATTATCAACAATATATGAAAAACAATAGGTAGAAGTGTGGTTGTCTGGTAAGAAGCTTGCTTCCCAACCACATGGTTTTGGGTTCAGTCCTACTGCATGTCACCTTGGGCAGGTATCTTCAAGTCTCGGGCTGACCAAAATCCTACTAGTGGATTTGGTTGAGGGAAACTGAAAGAAGCCTTTCTAGCATGTGAAATTGTTGATCCAAGCATGTTTTTCTCTTCTCTCCATTTCTTTTTTCTCTCTCTTTTCTTTCTTTAAATCTTTCTTTCAAAGAGCATAGGTTTGAAACATCAAAACTCTTCCATTTTTCCTGAGTGTCAAACTAATACACTTTGCTGTTCTCTTACCTGTCTCTGTCTTTTGGATTTAATACATTGGAACCATATATATATATATATATGGTTCCATGATAGATCGGTAGCCACTACACACATTCTTTTCTCTCCTTGTTTTTTTTTTCTGTGTCCCTTTCTGTAGAAGAGCGTAGGCTCGAAACGTAAAAGACTTTTTCTATGCCTGAGCATTATACTAATACATCTGTTTGTTTTGTACACCACCTGTCTTCGTCTTTTGTTTTTTTCGTGAACTCTCCCTCTCTCTCTCTCTATATATATATATATAAATATATATATGTGTGTGTGTGTGTGTGTGTGTGAGAATATATAAATGTGTGTATGTTTTTGCCCCCAAATACATCTTGACAACTAGTGTTGGTGTAATTATGTCCTTGTAACATAGCGGTTTTGTAAAAGGGGCCGATAGAATAAATACCAGGCTTTAAAGATAATGAGAAAAAAAAACTGGAGTCAATTAGTTCAAACAAAACTCCCCAAGGCATTGCTCAAGCATGGCCACAGTCTAATTACTGAAACGAATAAAAGATGAAAGTTAAATACCTTCAGATCTTAAAACATGGAAGAAATCCTCTTCCATCACTTTTATTTCTTTTTTTACATTTTATCTAGTTTCAGCTCACAAGCTGTGGCCATACTGGGGCACCGCCATTTCACAAAACTATTAACACAAATATCAATTGTTATGACAACTAAGAAAAGATTTCTATTCTAATATCTTCCATGTGGTGTTTCTAAATTTATAGGAATTCTCTGTGAATGGTGTGTATATAAATACAGGCTTTATGCCATGGCATTCTAGCTTTCTAAACCATAGAACAATAGAAAAGCTAAGGAAGACAATTGTGTATATATTTATATACGTATAATATAATGAATGGGTGAATGAAATAATGCGCATTGAAACAAGCTGACAAAAAAAAAAGATCTCAGTTTGTGGCATAGTGTAGGTATCACATCAAATCGAGTCTATGCTTCACCACCACAAGTTCCCCACCTTTAGTATATTATGGTGTGTGTGTGTGTGTGTATCCATACACACTGATTCACACAACTGTATATTGATATATGTTATATGTATTAAATATATGGATGTTATATATGTCATATATATATATATATATATATATATTTATGTCTATCTTATAAACATATATAATGTATATATATTTATGTATATATAAGTAACGTATTTTTGCACGAATGTGTGTGTGTATATATATATATGTTTATACATACATATGCATACATATATACATATATATGTGTGTGTATATGTATATATATATATATAAAAACCTATGCATATATATATATATATATATATACATTTACACACACGCACACATATATATCTGTGTGTATGTGTACATGCATGCATGTATTTGTATTGCATATGTGTGTGTGTATATGTATATATATATGTGTATATATATATATATGTGTGTGTGTATGTGTGTGTGTGTGTATATGTATATATATATGTGTATATATATATATATATATGTATATATACATATGTATATACATACATACATACACATACATATATATATATATTATATATATACACACACACATGTACTTATAAAATTTCTGAGAAGCTGAATTCTGATGTAAAATGATTCTTTGATACAGTTTGTTGCAACTCCAGTCATTTGAATTTTATTCTTGATTCTTCAAGAAATACTTTTGACAAATATATCGATAGAGATGTAGGTGGTGCAGGCATGGCTTTGTGGTAAGAAGCTTGCTTCCCAACCAGTTCTGGGTTCAATCCCAGTTTGGCACCTTGGACAAGTGTCTTCTTCTACTATAGCCTCAGGCTGGCCAAAGCCTTGTGAGTGGATTCGGTAGACGGAAACTGTAAAGAAGCTCCTCTTACACACACACACACACACACACACATATATACATATGATGGGCTTCTTTCAGTTTCTGTCTACCAAATCCACTCACAAGGATTTGGTCGGCCTGAGGCTATAGTAGAAGACACTTGCCCAAGGTTCCACACAGTGGGACTGAACCCAGAACCATGTGGTTGGTAAGCAAGCTACTTACCACACAGCCACTCCTACACATATTATAGAAATATTAACAAACCAACACCGGTTGTGTAGCAGCAGTGGAGGACAAACACAGACACAAATACACGCATATATGTGGCACTCGTTTGCACCTGTACAGGTAATGTCAATCTGATGGAGAGAGAGAGAGAGAGCTTATGTGCAATACAAACATTTGACCCCTATAAACAAATATTCTGTGCAGGGTTTCCAGCAAGAAATTGTGACACCCTTACCTATTGTCTAAACCTTTAATATTTAAACCAGCCATATCCGGTCCAAACCAGCTAGATCCAGTCTTTCACACCTACCCTACAATGTCATTCTATAAATATACACTCATATGATTGAACTCTCAAAGCTACAAGATAATCCATTGTCATTATCATCATTGCTGTTTAATGTCCACTTTCCATGCTGGCATGGGTCGGACGATTTTGACTGAGGGCTGGCAAGCCAGTAGGCTGCGCCAGGCTCCAATCTGATCTGGCAAAGTTTCTATAGCTGGATGCCCTTCCTAATGCCAACCAATCCGAGAGTGTAGTGGCTGCTTTTTATGTGCCACTGACTGGCCCTTGTGCCGGTGGCATGTAAAAGCACCCACTACACTCTCTGAGTGGTTAGCGTTAGGAAGGGCATCCAGCTGTAGAAACTTTGCCAGATCAAGTTTGGAGCCTGGTGCAGCCATCTGGTTCGCCAGCCCTCAGTCAAATCATCCAACCCATGCTAGCATGGAAATCAGACATTAAACGATGATGATGATGATGATAATATATACATATATATATATATAAATGTGTGTGAATTTAAAATGTGTTAGAATAAAAGATGAGATGATTTCAGCTGGAATGTCTTTGATCATAAGTCTACTGGATGAAGACTGACCTAGGGTTAAACAACAACAGCTATAGCTTACAAACCACATGGTTCCGGGTTCATTTCCACTGCGTGGCACCTTGGGCAAGTGTCTTCTACTATAGCCTCGGGCTATATATATATATATATATATATATATATATGTCAGATGCCATGATAGATCATTAGCTACTACACACATTTTTTTTCTCTCATTGTTTCTCTCCTTGTTTTTTTCTGTGTCCCTTTCTGTAGAAGAGCGTAGGCTCGAAACGTAAAAGACTTTTTCTATTCCTGAGCACTATACTAATACATTTGTTTGTTTGTACTCCACCTGCTTTCGTCTTTTGTTTATTTTCGTAAACTTTCCCTTTATATACATATGTATATGTGCGTGTGTGTGTGTGTGTGTGTGTGTATGTTTGTGTGTCTGTGTTTGTCCCTCCAACATTGACAACCGATGCTGGTGTGTTTACATCCCTGTAACTTGGCGGGTCAGCAAAAGAGACCGATACGATAAGTACTAGGCTTACAAAGAACATGTCCTGGGGGCGATTTGCTCGACTAAAGGTGGTGCTCCAGCATGGCCACAGTCAAATGACTGAAACAAGTAAAAGAGTAAAGAGGTGTGTTACAATTGCAATTGTTAGTAATGTAGCCCAGATATGCTATAACTGAATAAAAGTTGGGATGGTCACAATAAGAACGTCATTGACCAGAGGTCTTCTGGATTAGGATTGACTTTAGCTTAAACCAGAACAACTACAGCTTCTAATACAAACTATGGTACTGTACATTAGATAATGTAGTCCAAGATAGACTGTGTTTGAAGTAATGATGGGATAGTGAGAGCAGTAAAAACTTTGATCAAATGCCTGCTGGATCAGAACTTACCTTGGGTTAAACAAAGACCAATTTTCAATGAAATCTCTGTCTATTAAATACAGATTCATATAAACAAATTAAAGGGACAAAACACTATTTGTATGCAAGAGAGGGAAAACAGATCACACTATAGCCATACACACTCATTTAAATCGGTATGAACACGTATGCATGTGTATGTGTGTGTGTGTGTATACACATACATGCAGACTTATATGTCTTTATATGTCCATATATATCATATATATATATATACACACACATACATACATACATATATATATAGATACATACATACACATGTATATGCAATATGTATGTATATATCTTTATATGGATTTATATAAATATATATATATATATAGCATGTACATGTGTATGTATGTATCTATATATGTATATATATATATATATATAATATATATATATATATATATATATATTGATATATATGGACATATAAAGACATATAAGCCTGCATGTATGTGTGTGTATATATAAACACACACACGCATACACATATACATACATACATGTAAGCTTATATGTCCATATATATCAATATATATATATATACATATATAGATACATACATATACATGTACATGCAATATGTATGTATATATGTTTATATGGATTTATATAAATATATATATATATATATATGTATGTATATATATATATATATGTATGCATATATACATATATATACACACATATATTTGTGCGCACATATGTATATGTATGTATGTGTATATATATCTATATGTGCATGCTGAATGTATTCATAAATCATTTTTACAATAGATGTACACATACACACACATGCGAATATAGCTAGATATGTATATATATATATACATATATACACACAAACTTGCACATACACAGAAACGTTTATATACATCCACATATAGATGTGACACACAGACACACGAAAATCTAACGTAACACTTTAACAATGGTTTCGGTTTCCTCTCTTCCTCCTCACCAACCCCACCGCGACCATCACCTCTTTACATACTAGCACAACACACACACCTGCCCCACCTACCCACCCACCCAGTTCGGCCACCCTTATTAGAAATGAGTCATCAGCTAGTATGTGATCGGTAGACACTTATGAAATTCAATATGGCTGCCTGAGAATGTACGTAGACAGGACTATTAATTTCCTAACCGGACATTCGGACACTGTCCACCAATAAGCGGTGGAGACGGTGTGGAAGCTATTACTGAACCTCTATATATTTGTGGTATATAATATATATATATATATATATTAATATATATACACACACACACATAAATATATGTATTAGTTTCCTGCTATTATTGTACGAATAATATATATATATATATGTATGTATATATGTTTATATGGATTTATATAAATATATATATATATACACACACATATATATATATATGTATATGCATATTTGAATATATGTATGTATATGTATATAGATGTATATGTATGTATATATGTATGTATATTTATGTATATATATACATGTATATCTATGTATATGTATGTATATATGTGTATGTAGGTATATATGTATATATATATGCATATGTGTATATATAATATATATATATATATATATATATGTATATGTGCATGTGTATGTTTGTATATGTATGTATATATCTATGCATGCACACACATACATATATGTTAGTATATATACATATGCATGGACACACATGCACACACACACAGACATGCCTGTATCATATATATAATGAGAGAGAGAGAGAGAGAAAAGAGAAAGATGTACTTCAATGCTTATGAGGTTCCAGGGAAAATAGATAGGTTTGTCTACAAAGACACATATGTATAGTTGTATGCACACATACACAAACATTTTACACACACATGCACACAAACATAGATACATGCTCAAATGCATTACGTCTGTGTATATACATCCATGCTTATATATATATATATATATATATACATAAATTAGTAGATTTACACATATACACCAAAGCAACATGGGAATGATAATGGTTCCATATAATAATAGCTGTAAAGTATATGACAAACCAAAAGTCCTCCGGCCAAAATCCTTTAACAGGATATTGCTTTAAGAAATGTGCCTTTTATTGCCAAGATTCGATAAGAATAGTATCAAGGGTACTTTAAAACTGCTCTGCGGGTCATCCCTGTCTCTTGGACCTGATAGCATGCTTGAACTTCATGTATGAGATATGCAGACAGTGCCCACAGTTTCTTCTTAAAGTATTGTTGCATTACTAAAAACATTGTAAAATCTCAGTATGCTGGATGGAGGACTACCTGTTTTTACTTGTTTCAATCATTAGACTGCAGCCATGCTGGAGTACCACCTTGGAAAACTTTTATTTAAATGAACTGATTTTTTATTTTTAATGTTTTTCAAGCCTAGTACTTATTCTATTGGTCTCTTTACTAAACCACTAAGTTATGGGGACATAAATATGCTAATACTCATCGAGCGGTGATGGGGGAGAAACAGACACAAAGACACATATAAAGATGTAAATATACATATATATAATATATATATGTATATATATAAAAAGTTAATCCAAACAAGAAAGCACAAAAAAACAACAACGCGAGGACGTGGAACAAATATAGTATTATTGGATGCTCAGGAAAGAAGGAAAGAAGGAGGGTTTAACGTTTCGAGCGGAGCTCTTCGTCGGAAACATAGGAGAAGGAAATGCGTGTATATGTTTGTGTGTCTGTGCTTGTCCCCCCAACATCACTTGACGTCCGATGGTGGTGTGTTTACATCCCTGTAACTTGGTGGTTTGGCAAAAGAGACCAATAGAATAAGTACTAGGCTTTCAAAGAATAAGTCCTTGGGTCAATTTGCTCGACTAAAGGTGGTGCTCCAGCATAGCCACAGTCAAATGACTGAAACAAGTAAAAGAGTAATAGAGTATAACCTACATATATATATGTATGTATGTATGTATGTATGTATGTATATATATATATATTATATATATATATGTATGTATATATATGTATATATATATATATATATATATATATTCGACAGGCTTCTTTCTGTTTCCATCTGCCAAATCCACTCACAAGGCTTTGGTCAGCCTGAGGCTATAGTAGAAGACACTTGCCTAAGATGCCATGCAGTGGGACTGAACCTGGAACCATATGGTCAGAAACCAAGCCTTTTACCACACAGCCATGCCTGTGCCTTTGTTGTTCATCATTTACTCACAGTAATTGCAACCAGAAGGTTGTGTGTTCAAATCCAGTGAGTGTCACCAATTGTCATGAGATTGTTACAACTCATCACATAGGTCATGGAAGGAATGGTATAGAGATGCTGATGGTCAAGCTGGGTTCTGGTTGTGTATAAATGATGCATAACACTCGTGAGCAATTAACAGGCACTTTATTCTCTGCACAAAGCATTTTTTCCATTTTGGTCTTTGAATTAATAATACAAACAACAAAACAGAGACTCTGGAAAAGACAATTCTGTCGTTATGACAGACTGGTTGGTTAAATAGGTTCTGTGACTAAGCTGTCAAGATAAATGATGTTGATAAATCAAACCAGATTCATGGCTGCAGTTCTGTTGCTGTTGTCTGTTCGGTTGGATAAGAAGTTGTTAAAACAACTGTTAAATGCTGAAAAATGAGAATGTGGTTTCTTTTAATGATGCTGATTTCCAGCATTCTCAGGCAAGAGGTGAGATCTGTGAAATGAAACGGTAAGAATGGAGGCACATCTTATCCAGTCAGGCATGGCTGTGTAGGAAAAAACTTTGCAACCACATGGTTCACTGCTTCTACAATCACCTTGGGTTGACCAAAACCTTGTGAGTGGATTTGGTAGATGGAAACTGAATTGAAGGCGGCGAGCTGGCAGAATCGTTAGCACGCCAGGCAAAATGCTTAGCGGCATTTCGTCTGCCGTTACATTCTGGGTTCAAATTCTGCCGAGGTTGACTTTGCCTTTCATCCTTTCAGGGCCGATAAATTAAGTACCAGTTATGCACTGGGGTTGATGTAATCGACTTAATCCGTTTGTCTGTCCTTATTTGTCCCCTCTGTGTTCAGCACATTGTGGGTAGTAAAAGAAATAGGTATTTCATCTGCCATTACATTCTGAGTTCAAATTCCGCCGAGGTCGACTTTGCCTTTCATCCTTTCAGGGTCGATAAATTAAGTACCAGTTACACACTGGGGTCGATGTAATCAACTTAATCCCTTTGTCTGTCCTTGTTTGTCCCTTCTATGTTTAGCCCCTTGTGGGTAATAAAGAAATAAGAAGCTGAATGAAGCCCATCATGTGTGTGTGTGTGTGAGTGTTTGTGGTTCTCTGCTTGGCAACCAGTGTTGGTGTGTTTATGTTCTTGTAACTTATCAATTTGGCAAAAGAGATCAATGGAATAAGCATTAGGCTTAAAAATATTCCTGGGATCAATTTATTTGACTAAAGCTCTTCAAGGCAGTACCCCAGCATGGCTTCAGTCAAATGACTGAAACAAGCAATGGCGTAGTTTAAGAGTGCAGGCTACTAACCCCAAGATTCTGAGTTCGATTCCAAGCAGTGACCTGAACAATAATATAAAATAATAATAATAATAATAATAATAATAATAATAACATTGAAGATAGGAATGAGAACCCAGGTTCGAAATTTCCCCAAGACAACAAACAAGGTGAGGGACAAATATCCATCAAATGTAAATAATGTAAATAATGAAAAGATACGGCTGACCCCAGGACTATTTTAAAGCCTAATGCTTATTCTATTGGTCTCTTTTGCCAAACTGATAAGTTACAGGAACATAAACACACCAACACCGGTTGCCAAGCAGAGAACAACAAGGTTGCCTCACATGTTGGCTTGATGTGATTGGTCAATTAATTGGCTGATCACAGGAATTAAATGTTACTAAGCTGTGATTTTTACTTGGCAATTTGCTGATTGCACCATCAGTTTCACTGTTCATGACCATCTTCGATCCAGGGGCAAGACCAGGTCAGAATGACAGGGGATGGAGATGGATGCAGGGAATGACCAAGGCATCTTGTTTAGCCCGGGGTTACAGTAGAAAACACTTGCCCAAGGTGTCATGCAGTGGGACTGAACCTAGAACCTTGTGGTTGGAAAGAAGACTACCTACCACACAGCCATGCCTGTACCTAAATATATGCATACCTTCACACACACACACACACACAATTGTACATATACCTATCAACGAGTTTTGGCATAGGATATCCTATGTTCAAACACACACATACACACAAATATACACACACACAGACACATATACACACACCTATACACACACACAGATACACTCACACACACATATGCAGACATACACACACATGCTCACACACACACATGTTCACAAACACACATACGCAGACATGTACACAAACACACACACACATACGCAGACACGTACACACACACACGCATGTTCACACATGCACATATCTAGACACACACTCACACACACACACGCCCATGTAACATCACTTCCACAGCAACCTCCGGAGTACAATAATTGTCTACAATTCACCTCCACCCAATCAACCTCCATCACCATCCTATTGTATCCACCACCACCTTCCTCTCTTCTCTTCCCCTCCCCCATGGAGTACTTCAATGATAACTTGGTTTCCAATCCATAAAGTGAAAATTGAAAGCTGTCATTGTTGCAGTTTAGTGGTGTTGTTGTTGTTGTTGATGTTGTTGTTGGTGTTGTTGTTGTTTTTGTTGTTGGTGGTGGTGGTGTTACTAATGCATTAGTTGTGGTTACTTTTAGTTAATGTTGGGACCATTACTACTGCTGCTGCTGCTGCAGTAGTGGTAGTAGAAGTGGTAGTAGAGTAGTAGTAGTAGTAGTAGTATGAGAAAAATAGGAAGAATGAGGAGGAAGAAGAAGAATTGGAAGAACAAGAATTAGGAGGAGGAAAAGAAGAAGAACAACAACAAAAATGGAAGAATGGAAGAAGAAGAAGAAGAAGAAGAATTAGGAGGAGGAGGAGGAAAAGAAGAAGAAGGATGCGAAGAAGATGGAGGAGAAAAAGATGAAGGAGGAGGAGAAGGAGAAGAAGAATAAGAAAAAGAAGAAAAAGAAGAAGAATTAGGAGGAGAAGAAGAGGAAGAAAAAGAAGAAGAGGAAGAAAAAGAAGAAGAAGAAACAACAGAATTTGGTGAATAGGAATAAGAAGAATTTGAGGAAGAATTATTTTTGTTATTGTTTATTGTTTTGTCTTCTCCCTCCTCTTCTGCCCCGTTTCCTCTTCTCATTCTTCTTGTACTTGTTATCATCGTTCTTCCTGTTGTAACCATTGTCCACCATTCACTGTCGCTGGAGTAACTGTTGCTG
>NC_043023.1:934761-954761 GCF_006345805.1 Octopus sinensis
TGGTGGGCTTCCACACAGTTTCTGCTTACCAAATCCACTCACAAGGCATTGGTCCTCCTGGGGCTACAATTGAAGACACTTACCCAAACTTCTGCACAGAGGGACTGAACTCAAGACCACGTGTTTTGGAATCAAGCTTTTTAACCGCACCAAATCCTGTTCCTGTGCGTAGCACAAATAGCTTACATAAGTAACAACAAGAGCTGGCAGTAGAGTACATGGGTTGATAAGAGAGGAAGGGTAAGAAGAGTATAAAAGGTTGGGTGGCCCTTTTTTTGTCATTAGGTCAATGGGAGAGAAAGAGCTATCACTGTTTGATTGGTTTCAGTCAGTTGTGGCTGAAAAGGGTTTGTTTATGTACATTTTCCATTCACTAGTTAGCAAGTGAAGACAATGCTTCCAACATGAATTTTCAATCATGTGGGCACTGACTAAACATCTCACTTTTTGAATATAAGAAGGCACCTGGACCTAGAAAACTTTTACCTCTCAGTCAAGCAAAATTTGCATTATCTTCTTCCATTAAGGTATGGTCCAGGTTGTTCCAGGTGTGTCCAAAAAACTCTGTATGGCATTCCTTACTGCACAATCATGCTTGTGCCTATATATATATTTTTATACACATACACACATGTGTATATACGACAAGCTTCTTTGCTTTCTGTCCACCAAATCCACTCACAAGGCTTTGGTTGGCCCAAGGCTATGATACGAGATACTTACCCAAGGTGCCATACTGTGGGACTGAACCCTGGAATTATGTGGTTGGGAAGCAAGCTTCTTACTACACAGCCATGCTTGTGCCTTTGTGTATATATCAATAGATAGATAGATAGATGATAGATAGATACGTACATACATACATACCATTTACTGCTTTTTCATTTTCACTGGGAAAGACCAGCAGAAACAAAGGCCGCTTGCCTTGAGTAACCATATTTCTTATTGCTTTCAGTTCTATTCAACGTTCCAAGAATATAATTACATCACCTCATATAGTTTAAAATCTTACATTCACCCATGTTTACAAATGTTAATGATTCCGCGCTCTACATAATTATTCTATAATATAATACCCGTTTATTACAGTTTATCTCTCTGTTGCTTTCATATATATACATACATGCACACATTAATATATTATAAATATATATATATATATATATATATATAAAGTTATATATATATATACGCTTACTGTGTTAGTGTTTTATTAATCTCTCATGTTATCTTTATAATTTCATATACAACATCGCTAGAAAATTAATGTTTCTTTCCAATTGCTGTCATGCTAGCTTCAATTTATTATCATTTGGTTATATATCGTTTGGCGATATATGTCCTTATCGTCTATGAATTTGCTTGAGAATTATTCTTTTCAGAGTGTCCATACATTTTCGTTCATGTAAAATCACTTCCCTACAGTGTGGTTCATTAAACATCAACTCCCACCTACACACACACACACACCTATGTACACATGGGCTTTACTCTGTTATCAACAGAATGAATTACCCATACAGCTCCTGCACACATGCACACACACATATGTGTATCTCTCTCTCTCTCTCACTATATATATATATATGCATTTACTATTTTCTCTTTTACTCTTTTACTTGTTTCAGTCATTTGACTGTGGCCATGCTGGAGCACCACCTTTAGTCGAGCAAATCGACCCCACAACTTATTCTTTGTAAGCCTAGTACTTATTCTATCAGTCTCTTTTTCCGAACCGCTAAGTTACGGGGACGTAAACACACCAGCATCGGTTCTCAAGCGATGTTAGGAAGACAAACACAGGCACACAAACACATATACACACACACACACATACATATACATATATACGACGGGCTTCTTTCAGTTTCCGTCTACCAAATCCACTCACAAGGCTTTGGTCGGCCCGAGGCTATAGTAGCTGCCATGTAGTGGGACTGAACCCTGAACCATGTGGTTGGTTAGCAAGCTACTTACCACACAGCCACTCCTACGCCTATAGATATATATATATATATATATATATATATATATATATATTATACATTTGTATATTTAGGGAAAAACCACTTGGTGGATAACCAATACACTAGAAGAAGATCATATACGATCTAACTACAAAGAAAAAAGATCGTATGTGATCTTCTTCTAGTGTATTGGTTCTCCACCAAGTGGTTTTTCCCTAAATATACAAATGTATAATATATATATATATAGGCGTAGGAGTGGCTGTGTGGTAAGTAGCTTGCTAACCAACCACATGGTTCAGGTTCAGTCGCACTGCGTAGCACCTTGGGCAAGTGTCTTCTGCTATAGCCTCGGGCTGACCAATGCCTTGTGAGTGGATTTGGTAGATGGAAACTGAAAGAAGCCTGTCGTATATATGTATGTATATATATATATATATATGTGTGTGTGTGTGTGTTTGTGTGTCTGTGTTTGTCCCCCTACCATTGCTTGACAACCGATGCTGGTGTGTTTACGTCCCCGTCACTTAGTGGTTCAGCAAAAAGAGACCAATAGAATAAGTACTGGGGCTTACAAAGAATAACTCCTGGGGTCGAGTTGCTCGACTAAAGGTGGTGCTCCAGCATGGCCGCAGTCAAATGACTGAAACAAGTAAAAGAGTAAAAGAGAATGTATAGGTTCAGGCATGGTTGTGTGGTAAGAAGCTTGCTTCTGAACCACAGGGATCTAGGTTCCATCCCACAGCTTGGAACCTTGGGTAAATGTCTTCTACTATAGCTGCAGGTCAACCAAAACCTTGTCAATGAATTTGGTAGATGGAAACTGAAAGAAGCCCATCGAATATATATATGTGGGGGAGCATGTGTGCGTGCATGCATGTGTGTGTGTCCCCCATTGCCACTTGACAACGAGTGTTGTTGTGTTTTTACACCCATAACTTAGCGGTTTGACAAAAGAGCCCAATAGAACAAGGTACCAAGCTTTAAAAAACACTTACTGGGGTCTGTTTGTTCAACTAATTTCCTTCAATGTGGTTCCCCTGTCTAATGATTGAAACAGTTAGAAGTTAGAAACCTTGTGATGAACCAGTGTCCTGTTCAGCAAGAAATACATACACAGTGGTGTCAAAAGGTTCCTGGACTATGATTGTATGTATGTATGCATGCATGTATGTATGTAAAGCTGGACTCAAGAGTCATCTTCGTAGTCATAAAACGAGACAGATGAGTGACAACCTGGTCACTGGTGGTGGTGTAACACACCATACTAATCATATCTGTCGGGAATGTGGAAGAGAGTGTAATTTGGCGGGAGGACTTAAACGACATGCAAAGGTACATGAAGCCCAGTTACAACTACAGCTGGCTACTGCCGGTAAAGGTTTTATCTGCCAATTCTGTACAAGACATTGTAGAACTTTAGCTGGGTTAAAAAGTCACATTCGATCACAGCACCAATAACAGTTAAGCTTCGTGCAATGGCCAAACTCGATAACGAGGGGGCAGCCATCATGTATGTATTTATGCATGACATTGTTCAATTCTATTTCAAGATTTCTTGTCAATAGAGAAAGAGGCGGTTTCTAACCTATATCTAATGTTCCTTCATTGGAATTTCAACATCAACAACAAGGTAATTTTGTATATATATTTGTATATGTGTAGATTTGTATGCTTTGTTTTATGTATGTATTCTCATGCATATAGTTGCATATCTAGACATGCTCATATATACTCAAATGATAAACTTCTGGAAAGTTTGACAGATATTTACAGTTCCAGTGATGGATTGGACTTATAGCCTTCAGATAATCTTTCTCCTTTTTGGTTATTAGAATCCTAATTTCTCAAGATTGGTATTTAGGGAGTGCATTACATATCCCAGGGCCCCATTGATTACAAGTATAAACCTGAACTTGTAATCTGGATAGAGTAACTGCAAATTTCTCAATAGTTCAGCATAGGTATTCTTTTTTTCACATGTATGTACGTATGTATATATGTAACGGGAAGCTTTATGAAAATAAACAAAAGACGAAGGCAGGTGGAATACAAACAAACAATTGTTTTATTTATATTCCTGAGCGCCATACTAATACAATTGTTTGTTTGTATTCCACCTGCCTTCGTCTTTATATTCCTGAGCGCCATACTAATACAAGTCTTTTACGTTTCGAGCCTACGCTCTTCAACAGAAAGATACACAGAAAAGAAACACGGAGAGAAACAAGGAGAGAAAAAAATGCGTGCAGAAGCTGTATGTATGTATGTATGTATGTATGTATGTCTGTCTGTCTCTCTGTCTGTCTGTATGTATGTATGTATGTATGTATGTATGTATGTATGTATGTATGTATGTATGTATGTATGTATATGCATGTGTTGTATGTCTTACTTTTTTCTTGTCCATCCCAAAGAACAATATCTGGCTAGTTATCCTTGCACTCGGTTGAAATTTTGATGGAAATGTTCCACGAACATTGCTGGTGTTGATGTTAATATATATATATATATATATATATATATATATATTCAATAACACAAATGCATAACGTTTATTACATGAATATATATCATATATTTTAGTATGATACACAAACATCATATAAAATACACACACACATGTATACACAGGCACCTAATCACAAATACTCGACACATATACTCACACACGTGTGTTTGTATATACATACATATATATATATATATGTATAGACTCACACACACACACATACTGGAGTACACAAAGAGAATTTCATATCATATAAAATATCCATCAAATTTATAGCATGGATGTGTGTTTGTGTAAAAAAAAAACCAATGGCAGTTAAAATATATATGGCCACTAGGGACTGTAAAAGAACGGCCATATTGAATTGCCTTTCATCAGACACTTATCTTAAAATATTATCTTTTTAAATAATTAGCATTAATTGAAACAGCATACATACATACGTACATACATACATACGTTCATATATATATGTATATATCTATATATAGAGAGAGATTGATAGACAGAGAGAAAAGGAGAGAGATTGATAGACAGAGAGAGAGAGAGAGAGAGAAAGGGAGAGAGATTGATAGACAGAGAGAGAGAGAGAGAGAAAGGGAGAGAGATTGATAGACAGAGAGAGAGAAAGAGAGAAAGGGAGAGAGATTGATAGACAGAGAGAGAGAGAGAGAAAGGGAGAGAGATTGATAGACAGAGAGAGGAGAGAGAGAGAGAAAGGGAGAGAGATTGATAGACAGAGAGAGAGAGAGAGAGAAAGGGAGAGAGATTGATAGACAGAGAGAGAGAGAGAGAAAGAGAGAGAGAGATTGATAGACAGAGAGAGAGAGAGAGAAAGGGAGAGAGATTGATAGACAGAGAGAGAGAGAGAGAGAGAAAGGGAGAGAGATTGATAGACAGAGAGAGAGAGAGAGAGAGAAAGGGAGAGAGATTGATAGACAGAGAGAGAGAAAGGGAGAGAGATACATGTGTATGTACATATATATATCTTATATGTGATGTGTGTATATGTATATTTATATATATGCATGTGTGTATGTGTGAATTTATAATATGTATATATATCTGAATGTGTACATTAATATATATGTGTGTGTATGCTTAGGCGTATGTATGGGCATGTTATGTAAATGTGTGTATATGCACATGTGTCTGTGTGTATATATATTTTGCCTTCGTCTTTTGTTTATTTTCATAAAGCTTCCCGTTATATATATATATATATATATATATATATATACATATATACATGGGTGTTTATAAATTTCTTTGTGACTAGTTTCCTGTAAAATAATCACAAATTAACATATATCATGGAGAGAAAGAGGCAGGAATGTTTGTGCGTGTATGTGTGTGCGTGTATGTGTGTGTGTGTATGTGTGTGTGTGTGCATGTGTTTAGCAAGCAGAACGCACCTCTGAGGCATATTTTTTCTGCGTTATTTTTGATAATGATAATCAACATCCATATACTCTCCCTCCATACACACACACGTCATCATCACCGTCATCACATCATTATCATCACCATCATCATCGTCATAATCATCATCACCACCATCATCACCATTACTCGTACAAATATATATATAGGTGTGTGTGTGCTGACTGCTGCACAGTTTCCATGCAGAGCCTTACACAAGTTATAATAGAAGGCCAGAATGACTGAAGATATATGGTAAGTCACAAAGCCACGGCTGTGTGGTAAGAAGCTTGCTTCCCAACCACATGGTTCCAGGTTCAGTCCTACTGCGTGGCACCTTGGGCAAATGTCTTCTGTTGTAGCCTTGGGCATATCAAAGCCTTCTAAGTGGAATATGTAGACAGAAAAGGGTACACATGTCTGTGGAGTACTCAGCCACTTGCACCTTAGCAAAGGGACATGGCTCAGTGGGTAGAGTGTTTGATTTACAGTCATGAAGTTGTGAGTTCGATTCCCGAGCCAGGCTGCGTGTTGTGTTCTTGAGCAAGACACTTTATTTCATGTTGCTCCAGTTCACTCAGCTGTAGAAATGAGTTGTGGTGTCACAGGTGCCAAGCTGTATCGGCCCCTTTGCCTTTCCCTTGGATAACATCAGTGGCGTGGAGAGGGGAGGCTGGAATGCAGAGGCGATTGCTGGTCTTCCATAAACAACCTTGCCTGGACTTGTGTACCTCGGAGGGTAACTTTCCAGGTGCAATCCCATGGTCATTCATGATGAAAAGAGGTCTTTACTAGGATTATAGGAGATAACAAATATCTTATTAGTGCTTCAGTAATGAGAATACTACACACACTTATGATATCTTTTACCCCTCTCTTGTTTGGGTCCTGCTGGGGTACTGCCTAGACAGCTTTTCATTATACACATTGACCCTAGTTTTCAAAGTCTGGTGCTTATCTTATCTGTCTTTTCACCAAACTGCTAAGTTATGGGAATGCAAACAAACCAATGGTGGTTATCAAGTGGTGGAGGTTACAGACAAAAACATCATCATCATCATCATCATCTTCGTTTAGCGTCCGCTTTCCATGCTAGCATAGGTTGGACAGTTCAACTGGGGTCTGGGAAGCCAGAAGGCTGCACCAGGCCCAGTCTGATCTGGCAATGTTTCTACGGCTGGATGCCCTTCCTAACGCCAACCACTCCTTGAGTGTAGTGGGTGCTTTTTACGTGCCACTGGCACAGGTGCCAGACGGGGCTGGCAATTGGCCACGATCGGATGGTGCTTTTTACGGGCCAGGCGAGGCTGGCAATGGCCACGATCAGATGGTGCTTTTTACGTGCCACTGGCACGGAGGCCCGTTGGGGTGGCACTGGCAATGGCCACATTCGGATGGTTCGCTTACGTGCCACCGGCACTGGTATCACAGCTACAATTTCCATTGATATATATATGTATGTATGTATGTATGAATGAATGCATGCATGCATGCATGCATGCATGCATGCATGCATGTATGTATGTATGTATGTATGTATGTATGTATGTATGTATGTATGTATGTATGTATGTATGTATGTATGTATGTATGTATAGGAAAAAAGCAACAAGAATGGATTAAATTATCGGTACAATTCTTTCGTACGAGGACATCTTTAATAAGCTACAAAAAATGCAGTAAATATAGATGGCTCGTACTCGTCAGCCGAAAAAACATCAGAGATTCCCAAACATCAAAAGGGGTAGATACAAATGAGGGTGTGAGTTTAACTGCATTGAAGAAAGTTCGATTCCTGGAGATCCGATGAAAGGTCTTGAACTTACAGAATTTGTGCATGTCCATATATAGTTCATAGTGAATTGTTAATCAAGTTATGTGAAGAAATTTTGGATACAATCGTGCGAAATTTCTGAGAATACGAGTAAGAAGCAAAGTCTATATATGGTCTATATATGTATGTATGTATGTATGTATCCTGTGAGCAGCGAAGATTGAGGAATTACAATCTATGCACATGCTGTGGATTTTTAATGTTTTTAAATGTTCCTCATACTGTGGTTCATGTATTCATCTGAAGAAAACGGTTTTTTATAACTCTTTTACTCTTTTACTGGCTTCAGTCATTTGACTGCGGCCATGCTGGAGCACCACCTTCTGTTGGATTAAACGACCTCAGGATTTATTCTTTGTAAGCCTAGTACTTATTCTATTGGTCTCTTTAGCCGAACCATTAGGTTACGGGGACATAAATACACCAGCATCAGTTGTCAAGCGATGTTGGGGGGACAGACACAGACACATGCACACATACATACACACATATATATATATATATATATACGACGGGCTTCTTTCTGTTTCCGTCTACCAAATCCACTCACAAGCCTTTGGTCAGCCCAAGGCTATATAGGAAGATACTTGCCCAAGGTGCCACACAGTGGGACTGAACCCGGAACCATGTGATTCGTAAGCAAGTTACTTACCACACAGCCACTTCTGTGCATATAATGATATAATATATCCATTAATCAATTAAAATTGCTTTGTAAACATCTGTAATGAATTGACACCTATCCATCATTTATTTTATACACACACATACACACATTTAGAGAGACAGACAGACATTTTATATAAATACACTTTGTATATTTTATTCATTTTTTTGTAAGTAACTCTTTAACATTTGAAGCTGTTGAATTAGTTCCGTTTTGCATGATTTACCATCTAAATCATTCGATATGACCTGGAGTTGTTCTGCTTATTTTTTTGGTATTTGTCTCATAATTCTTCATGAGGCAGTTTCAAGTTTTCTCAATTAACCCACAGCATTTCTACTATTTCACAGCAAACAGCATCTCTATTAAGTTGTTCTGTCTGCATCTTATATTTGAAAGTTCATTCCTGCTTTCTTAATGTCTAACAAATGTTTTGATATTTACCATGCATCACAATATTTATAAGAGATTCCTTCATCAGTATTATAGCCTAAACAGTTCTTTTGAGGTAAGTTAAGTTGCTGCCATACCAGAGAACAATGGTGCTTAAGTCTGATTTGATTTCTTTCTCCAAAAGACTCTTTTACTCTTTTACTTGTTTCAGTCATTTGACTGTGGCCATGCTGGAGCACTGCCTTTAGTCGAGCAACTCGACCCCAGGACTTATTCTTTGTAAGCCCAGTACTTATTCTATCGGTATCTTTTGCTGAACTGCTAAGTGACAGGGACGTAAACACACCAGCATCGGTTGTCAAGCAATGCTAGGGGGACAAACACACATACACAAACATATACGCACACACATATATATATATATATATATATATATATATAATATATGTGCATATGTACGACAGGCTTCTTTCAGTTTCCGTCTACCAAATCCACTCAGTGGGACTGAACCCGGAACTATGTGGTTGGTAAACAAGCTACTTACCACACAGCCACTCCTGCGCCTGATAACAATCTCTCTCTCTCTCTCTTAATCTTCAAACAAGGTCTCCATTAACTTACTGGAATTGTTCTGTTTAACTTTTGTATTCAGAAGTTCATTTTGCTATCTTTATTATCATATAGGTGCAGGAGTGGCTGTGTGGTAAGTAGCTTGCTTACCAACCACATGGTTCCGGGTTCAGTCCCACTGTGTGGCACCTTGGGCAAGTGTCTTCTACTATAGCCTTGGGCAAACCAAAGCCTTTTGAGTGGATTTAGTAGATGGAAACTGAAAGAAACCCGTTGTGTATATATATATATATATATATATAGGCGCAGGAGTGGCTGTGTGGTAAGTAGCTTGCTTACCAACCACATGGTTCCGGGTTCAGTCCCACTGTGTGGCACCTTAGGCAAGTGTTTTCTACTATAGCCTCGGGCCAACCAAAGCCTTGTGAGTGGATTTGGTAGACGGAAACTGAAAGAAGCCCGTCGTATATATGCATATATATATATATGTGTGTGTGTGTGTATATGTTTGTGTGTCTGTGTTTGTCCCTCTAGCATTGCTTGACAACTGATGCTGGTGTGTTTATGTCCCCATAACTTAGTGGTTCAGCAAAAGAGACCGATAGAATAAGTACTGGGCTTACAAGGAATAAGTACTGGGGTCGATTTGCTCGACTAAATGCAGTGCTCCAGCATGGCCACAGTCAAATGACTGAAACAAGTAAAAGAGTAAAAGAGAATATAATATATCTTTTATTGTAAGGCAGTAAACTGGCAGAAATGTTAGCATGCCAGGCAAAATGCTTCTCAGTATTTCATCCGCTGTTACGCTCTGAGTTCAAATTCTGCCGAGGTCGACTTTGCCTTTCTTCCTTTCAGGGTCGATTAACTAAGTACCAGTTGTGTACTAGGGTCAATCTAATCTACTTGCCCCCTCCCCAAAAATTTTAGGCCTTGTGGCTAGTGTAGAAAAGAATCTATTACTGTGTTTTGGTCATTAGCCTGTGGCCATGCAAGGGACATTGCTTTGAAGAATTTCAGTTGAGCTGATTGATCTCAGCACTTATTTTCCATTTAAGCTTCACACTCTGTTGGTCTCTTTTGCTAAAGACCCTAAGTTGCAGGGATATAAACACACCAACACTGGTTGTAAAGCCTGGTACTTATTCTCTCTCTTTTACTCTTTTACTTGTTTCAGTAATTTGACTGTGGCCATGCTGGAGCACCATCTTTAGTTGAGGAAATCAACCTCAGGACTTATTCTTTGTAAGCCTAGTACTTATTCTATCGGTCTCTTTCACTGAACTGCTAAGTTACAAGGACTTAAACACACCAGCATCGGTTATCAAGCAATGTTGGGGTGGACAAACACAGACACACAAACATATACACACACACATACACATATATATACATATATATGATGGGCTTCTTTTCAGTTTCTGTCTACCAAATCCACTCACAAGGCTTTGGTCAGCCCGAGGCTATAGTTGAAGACACACATCCAAGGTGCCACACAGTGGGACTGAATCCGGAACCATGTGTCTGGTAAGCAAGCTACTTACGACACAGCCACCCCTGCACCTATCAGTATCTTTTGCTGAACCACTAAGTTATGGGGACATAAACACACACACACCAGTTGTCAAACAGTGGTAGAGAAGAAACAAAGGCACACACACACACATATCTTTTATCTTTTACTTGTTCAGTCAAATTGACTGTGGTCATCAGAAATTTGGATGTTATTTTAGCATGTGACTTACTGTGAAAGGGCCTGATCTGGGTGAGGATTAGGGGTAGGAATTCTTTGGAATTACAAATTGAAAATTCGGAAGGCCTCCTTATGTCTTCACATGTTCTTAATGAATTTCTGCAGTGAATCATACCTGTAAAATATTTTGGGAGTGATACTTATAATTTTCTTATTTTTCTGTTATTTTGGTATTTTTATTTACTTCCTCATTCTCTAATTACCAACTTTAATCCAGTAACTTTTTCAACCATAAAGTCCTCAGATACTCTACCATGGTGTGTGTGTGTGTGTGTGTGTATCTATATAGATATGTATTCTTTTATTCTACTTGTTTCAGTCAATTGACAGCAGCCAGAGCACTGTATTAAAGGGCTTTTGAAGAAATCGACCCC
Source organism: Octopus sinensis (assembly GCF_006345805.1). NCBI lineage: Eukaryota > Metazoa > Mollusca > Cephalopoda > Octopoda > Octopodidae > Octopus > Octopus sinensis. The sequence continues at coordinate 946,254 of NC_043023.1, forward strand.
AGGACTTATTCATTGTAAGCCTAGTACTTATTCTATCGGTGTCTTTTGCCGAACTGTTAAATTACAGGTACATAAACACACCAACATCAGTTATAACATTAAGTGTAATAACTATGGACCAAGTTATATTATACTTAATTTTATCTTCATTCGGGTGCCACATAAAATCGGCCAAAGACGTTGAATGTCACTTATTGATCTTCTTGAAGCTGGTGACATGGTTGCGATAACTATTCTTAAACGAATCAGCTGTTTGTCCAATGTAAACATACGGCCTTCCCCTTATGTGCATCGTACATTTATATACCACATTTGTACTCATACAGAGGTTCATCAATGGGCATTTTGATTTTTCTATGCATGAGCATTTATCATATTTATTTGTATACATGGCAGTTCTGACTTCATTTCCTGATGTTGCTGTGTTAGCTATATCTTAATTATTTCTACTATCACAATTTGGCCATATTTAGTGATTTTGATTATGGTTTACATCTCCTTCATTGGTATTTAGATGCGTATGTTTGCTAGATCCAATAGGGGGGTTATTGAACAGTTGTTGCATTTTATCCTTGTTCATGACGTGCATATACTGCTTTAAATTAGCAGAGTTAGAATAGGATACCTTCACAGTGTGCCGATTATATATGTACATTCATATATAGATGTATGTATAGGCATGTACATATATATATAGACACACACACATATATATATATATACAAATTAGTAAATAAATGGCACAACTAAGTACCGATATTTACTGGAAATAGCGAACATAAAAATACGACGCTAATGTGTAGCTTCACCGCGTATGTATTAGCAAAAATGCGTGTGTGCAACAAATTAGAGAAAAAACCGACTTACCTCCAGGGAGAACATCTGAAAGATGAAACACCCGGAAAAGAATAATGTGGGACCTCCAGGTTTCAGGTTTTACAAGATATGTCTCTCACCCATATTTTGTTTTACCTTCATCAGCCAAGCATATACCAAGACGAAATCTACGATGTTACCACATTAATACTATCACACTCGACTGAAATGCAGAACGCTAACAGTACGAGAAACGGTGAAGAAGTTTCAAAATATATGTAGGTCCCGGGTTGAGTCGGGGTTAACCACAGTAAATAAGGTACTCAATACATGGCAGAGTAAATTAATTTATTTATAGAGGAGCTTCTACAGGACTAGAACTGTTTCATTGAATGAAACAGTTCTAGTCTGTGTAGAAAGCTCCTTCTATAATATAAATTATATTATATATATAGGATTGCATATATATAATATATATATATATATATATATAGGCATGTGTATATATATATATATATTATATATATATATATATATATAGGCATGTGTATGTATTATATATAGGCATGTGTGTATATATATATATGTATGTATACATGTGTATGTGATGGGCTTCCATGCAGTTTTCATGTGCCAATTCACTCAGAATGCATTGGTTGGCCCTAATCTAGAGTAGAAGACAACCTGCCTAAGATGCCAGGCATTGAGACTGAACCTAAAATCACTTGGTTGTAAAGCAACCTCCTTAACCACACAGCCAGACCTGTGGCCTTACATCCATGTATCATCATCATCATCATAATCATTTAACATCTGTTGTCCATGCTGGCTGGCATGGGCTGGACAGTTTGACCTGGGCTGGCAAGCTGAGGGGCTCCACCAGATCCCAGTCTGATACATTCATGAAACTGGATCTTCTTTGAATTGCATATTCTTGGAATTTTTTCGAAAAATGAAGAACTTCCTATAATGAATTCTTTCGTCTTCTACACGTATTTATTTAATGCCTTCCGATGGTGATTCATTTCAAAGATGAAACCATTTGGGTGCAGTTTGTTATTATAAAGAGAATATCTGCTCCATACTTAGCTGCATGGAGACCAGCTCAGCTTTTGTAATGTAATTCTTTTCCCCAGTTTACTTGCTTCAGTCATTGGAATACGGCCATGCTGGGGCACCACCTTGAAAGGTTTGTTTTTCAAGTGAATCGACCCCAGTAATTATGTTTTCTTAAAGTCTGGTACTTGATCTATCAGCATCTTTTTAACAAACTCCTAAGTTACAGGGACATAAACAAACCAACCCTGGTCAGTGGTTAGGGACAAGTAGACACAAAGACATGTACACACACACACACATATTCACAGGCATATTAAGGCTTGTTTTTGTGGTCAGTTATAATAAGAACAATTTTACATTAATCTGAGGGGTTTCTCTATACATTTGTAGAGTACTTAGTCATTGTTCCTATACAAGGATGTATTTGTCAGTGACTTCGAAGTTTTAGCCATCTAAGCCATCATCAGATGATGGCTAGGCAGTCTGATGATGTCTCAGCTGGCCAAAACTTCAAAGTCACTGTAAAAAGATATTCTTGTATAAGAATATATATATATATATTCTTTTATTCTTTTGCTTCTTTCAGTCGTTTGACTATGGCCATGCTGGAGCACCGCCTTTAGTCAAGCAATTGACCCCAGGACTTATTCTTTGTAAGCTTAGTACTTATTTTATCAGTCTCTTTTGCTGAACCACTAGGTTATGGGGATATAAACATACCAATATCGGTTGTCAAGTGATAGTGGGGATGGGGGGCAAACATGCACACACACACACACACACACACACACACACATCCATATGTATATATATGTATACACACACATGCACACGCAGGCATCATACAATCTGTCTTTTACTCTGAGAGAGAGGCCCTTTTGTTGCCAGCAGAGGTAGGAGCTCCCTGAACTTTGTGCACATAATCTTATTCTCCCAGCCATGTTCTCAGAGCACCCATCTCCGCTATTATATGTTGGGTTGTTGGTATGGCTGTTTTTGTATATGTAGAATAGTGTTATAACACATCCTTTTGATATGTATATTGAGTGTGATTGTTACCAGCGTCGCCTTACTGGCACTTGTGCTGGTGGCATGTGAAAAACAACATTCGAGCAAAGTTGTTGCCAGTGCCGCTGGACTGGCTCCTGTGCAGGTGGCACATAAAAAATACCATTTGAGCGTGACCGTTGCCAGTACCGCCTGACTGGCTCTCGTGCTGGTGGCACATAAAAACACCCACTACACTCAAGGAGTAGTTGGCGTTAGAAAGAGCATCCAGCTGTAGAAACTCTGCGAGACCAGATTGGAGCCTGGTGCAGCCATCTGGCTTGCCAGTCCTCAGTCAAACCGTCCAACCCATACTAGCATGGAAAGCGAACGTTAAACAATGATGATGATGATGATTTATAAAATTATTAAGGTGGCTAGATGCAAATTAATGCCAAAAGGAAAATTTAATTGTCACTAAAAGTGACTAGGGTGCAAGTCTGCCTTGACATTGCTAGAAATAAGAGTCAAATAACTCTTCACCACAAACATGGAAACTGTTATATACACACATATATAAGGCAGAGAGCTGGCAGAAACATCAGCACGCCAGGCAAAATACTTATTGGTATTTTGTCTGCTGTTACATTGAGTTCAAATTCCACCAAGGTCGACATTGCCTTTCATCCTTTTGGGGTCGATTAAATACGTAACAGTTATGTACTGGGGTCGATGTAATCGACTTAATCCCCTTGTCCTTGTTTGTCCCCTCAATGTTTAGCCCCCTGTGGGAAACAAAGACATATATATTCACACACACACACACACACACATATATATATATGTAAAAGATTAATGCATGCATTACATAAATATTTTCAGGATAAAATAAAAGGACAATAAATGGAAAATTTGACATACCTGTATATATAATTCAAAAAGTCAGCGTGTGTGTTTGTCCTCCTACTTGACGACCAGTGTTGGTGTGTTTACATCCCCATGACTTAGCGGTTCAGCAAGAGAGATTAACAGAATAAGTACCAGGCTTAAAAAAAGAAATGTCTCAGGGTCAATTTGTTTGACTAAAACTCTTCAAGTTTGTGCTCCAGCATGGCCACAGGCAAATGATTGAAACAAGTAGAAGATCACATGTTCCTGGGTTTGGTCCCACTGCATGGTACCTGGGGCAAGGGTCTTCTACTGGGGTAGCAATGTACCTTCTCTACAGCAGGATGTCAATGTCTATCCATTTCTTATAATTGAACCTCTTATCACCTGATACAAAACTACCTCTCTTCATATTACTTACCCCGCTCCGCCCAGTCAAGGGATTTTGGCTCACAAATTACCTGGTGACCTCAACAGTGCTGGTGCCATTGAAAAAGCACCCAGTACACTTGGGGAAAGGATTAGCACTGGGAACGGCATGCATCCGTAAAAACCCTGCTAATGCAGGGGACAGGGTCTGGTGCAGTTCTCTTTGGTTTGCCAGCGCCAATCAAACCGTCCAACCTATGCAAGCATGAAAAACAGATGTTAAATTATAATGAGGATGATGATGATGATGATACTGATAATGACGACGATCATACACACACAAACACACACAAACACACACAAACACATACACACATATATATATTGTAATTAAAAATGCAAAAGCAACATTAAACATACATATTTATAGGCGCAGGAGTGGCTGTGTGGTAAGTAGCTTGCTAACCAACCACATGGTTCCAGGTTCAGTCCCACTGCGTGGCATCTTGGGCAAGTGTCTTCTGCTATAACCCCGGGCCGACCAAAGCCTTGTGAGTGGATTTGGTAGACGGAAACTGAAAGAAGCCCGTCGTATATATATATGTATATATATATGTGTGTGTGTGTTTGTGTGTCTGTGTTGGTTCCCCTAGCATTGCTTGACAACCGATGCTGGTGTGTTTATGTCCCCGTTACTTAGCGGTTCGGCAAAAGAGACCGATAGGATAAGTACTGGGCTTACAAAAAGAATAAGTCCCGGGGTCGATTTGCTCGATTAAAGGCGGTGCTCCAGCATGGCCGCAGTCAAATGACTGAAACAAGCAAAAGAGTAAAAAGAGTATAAGCTAAAAACAAGACGTGTTTTCACTGGGAACGTTAAAAGCTGGAAGCGGTTTATGTTAGACCAAGGGCTTTGATCATTTTACACACCCAAATCTCTGTAATAAAATTGTAATTAATTAATCAAACTTGATATGTTTTAATTAGCGGAAATATATGTAACGGGATATACATTCATAAATACTTTATTGAGTTTCTTGTATACTTAAGTTTTATTTTGGGGATCCGCACCGCATGTGATTTTGGGGATAGGATGTATACAGGGTGTGTGTGTGTGTGTGTTTCTGTATGTTTGCGTGCTTATATACTATCGTGTGTGTGTTTTATATATATGTTGTGTGTGTGGGAGTATTTATCAGTAGAGTTTTGTGCCTCTCTCTATTTCTTTCTTCCTCTGTGTATGTATGAGTAAACATTAAAACTAGCCCTCGGTGGGTTATGAACTCATGGTTTTATGTTTGTGAGACACATACCCTAACCACTAACCCATGTGCTTTATCTTGTGTGTGTGTGTGTGTGTTGTAAGTGTATCGTATATCCCAAAAAAGAAGCTCTCTCTAAACCATAGAACAGTAATGTATCTATAGGCAGTTAAGTCTATGCCTGGTCATATATATGCAAAATCGTTGGTCACTCTATGGAGTGACCAACTATTTTGCATCCATAAAGGGATTAGCCCCATGGTCAGCTCATCTGACTTTAAAGCCAAAGGCATATAATCCGTAACAGATTCCTACTTTCCAGAGTTGAAGAATTATATGCTTTCAGCTTTCGAGGCTGACGAATTGTCCATGGGGCTGAGTCGAATAAGGAAGCAAAACCATTGGTCACTTTATGACTGGACATATACTGTACTGCATATATATATATATAAGCTTCGTACTGCTTGGACATTAATTCAATATGGAAGAGATAGGTCTTGTTTTTACTTTCCCCCTTAAAATAATTATATATAATTATTAATTTAATTTATAAATTGCATATTTCCATGCTGACTATCTGATATTTATAATTAACATGATTTTTATCCGTATTTTATGAGTATATATATGTATATATATATATATATATATATATATATAATATATGTATATGTATATATATATACTTTATAATTAGGGTTCAGCAAAGATTTGCTTTACCACATACCGAAGTTTAGAAATAGCAGCCAAAGAGCCTTAGCTATTTCCTCTAATTTTAGCCTTTGTTATTATGTATATATGTATATATATATGTAACAATTAATAAGAGGAATGACCATTAAAGTAGATTCCTAATATGCTAAAGATAGAAGTCAAATCGCCTTACCATGAAGAGCATTTAAAGTCAGACGAGCTGTCCATGGAGCTAAGCCCAATCATCATCAACATCATCATCATCATCATCATCGTTTAACGTCTGCTTTCCATGCTAGCATGGGTTGGACGGTTCAACTGGGGTCTGGGAAGCCAGAAGGCTGCACCAGGCTCCAGTCTGATCTGGCAGTGTTTCTACAGCTGGATACCCTTCCTAATGCCAACCACTCTGTGAGTGTAGTGGCTGCTTTTTATGTGCCACCAACACAGGTGCCAGACGAGGCTGGCGAACGGCCACACTCAGATGGTGTTTTTTACGTGCCACCAGCATGGAGGCCAGGCGAGCTGGATGGATGCAAAATCATTGGTCACTCTATGACCAGACATAGACTTAACTACATATATATATATATCGATTATCTAAAACTTGTTCCAGTCATTTGACTGTGGCCATGCTGGAGCACCACCTCAAAGGATTTTAATCAAACTAATCGACCCCAGAACTTCTTTTCTTCAGCTTAGCACTTACGCTATTGGGTTCTTTTTGCCAAACTGCCAAGTTACAGGGACATAAACACACCAACACCAGTTTTGAAGCAGTGATGGAGGAACAAATAGAGACACAAAAACACACACAACATACATATACACATAGATACATACATAAATATAATATATATATATACTCTCAAACCGCTAATAGTTGTAATTCTGAAATTTTTTCTAGAATTTTTTGCTACCCTTATATTTATTAATTAATGATTTTTTGGCTAATTTTGAAATTAATTCAGCAGTTTATTTTTGCTGCTGAGAAGACCGCACGATTGCGGTAGATTTTGAAAATTTATAGCATATAGACTTGAGGCTTCCTTACCATCGCCTCGTGGATATATGTTCGTCCTTGGCTTCTCTGCTGATGAGGCACGCCAGTTGTAAATAAATTTAATTTAACTAATTTGTTTACTAAAGTTTGCCGAAACTATGCATAGTCCAGAGATGAAAGGGTAAACGTTTTTATGTCTCTTTCAATTTCAGAATTACAACTATTTAGCGGTTTGAGTTTGGCTGGTCTTTCTAGTGAGTCGAATGTCCTATTATGGCCATTCCTTATATTGTTGAATGTATATTATATAGTCTTTGACTATCTTTTCTCTCTCACTGGACCGCTGGTAGCGGAGAATTTTTTCTAGAATTTTTTGCTACCCTTATGTTTATTATATATATATCATCATCATCATCATCATCATCATCATCATCATCATCATCGTTTAACGTCCGCTTTCCATGCTAGCATGGGTTGGACGGTTCAACTGGGGTCTGGGGAGCCCGAAGGCTTCACCAGGCCAGTCAGATCTGGCAGTGTTTCTACAGCTGGATGCCCTTCCTAACGCCAACCACTCCGTGAGTGTAGTGGGTGATTTTATGTGCCATCGACACAGGTGCCAGACGAGGCTGGCGAACGGCCACACTCGGATGGTGTTTTTTTATGTGCCACCGACACAGGTGCCAGACGAGGCTGGCGGACAGCCACGCTTGGATGGTGTTTTTTATGTGCCACCGACACAGGTGCCAGACGAGGCTGGCGAATGGCCACGATCGGATGGTGTTTGTTACATGCCCACAGCACGGAGGCCAGTCGATGCGGTACTGGCTATGGCCACGTTCGGATGGTTTTCTTATGTGCCACCGGCACTGGTACCACAAAGATACAAATTCCATTGATGTTCATCTATTTTGAGTTGGTGTGATTTTCACTTGCCTCAACAGGTCTTCACAAGTGTCCCAAGAAGGAAGGTATGCACAGGTGGACTGACTATGTCCCAGGTAGGTGCCACAGGTTATGGCCTCACTAGTCTTGCCGGATCTTCTCACGCACAGCATACTTCCATAGGTCTCGGTCTCTAGTCATTTCCTTGGTGAGACCTATATCTATATAAGAAGGTTTGCAGATGATGTACAAGTATTATATATTAGAAGAAATAAGGTACTCAGAAATCTGGATGGTTTTATATTTACAGATATTTATTAGTATGTTACATGTTTTTATTAAAAAAATGTGATATATTAATAAAAATCTGTAAATATAAAACCATCCAGATTTCTGAGTACCTTATTTCTTCTACTCTTTACTCTTTACTCTTTTACTTGTTTCAATCATGTGACTGGCCATGCTAGAGCACCACCTTTTAGTCAATCAAATCGACCCCAGGACTTATTCTTTGTAAGCCTAGTACTTATTTTATCGGTCTCTTTT
>NC_043023.1:959761-969761 GCF_006345805.1 Octopus sinensis
ATCATCATTACTCCACGCTAGTCCCATCATTGGAGGTGGTGAGTTATCATGCTTCTACTGTGTGTATTTGTGCATGTGAGTGCATGTATATATGTATGTAAATATCTGGGTGTGTGTGTATGTGTTGTGTTTGTCCCCCACCACTACTTGACAACCAGTGATGGTTTGTTTACATTCCTGTAGCATAGCAGTTAAGCAAAACAGGCCAACAAAAATTGCTGGCCTTCTTTCAAAATTTGAACCCTTTATAATTATTATCATTTTCATGAAAGTGGTGAGCTCACAGGATTGTTAATGTGTCAGAGAAAATGCTGAGTGGCATTTCGTCTGCCTTTATATTCTGAGTTCAAATTCTGCCTAGGTTGACTTTGCCTTTCATTCTTTCGGGGTTAATGAAATAAGTACCAGTTGAACACACCGTCCCCTAAAGTTTCAGGCCTTGTGCCAATAGTGGAAAAGGTTATTATTATTATTACTGAGCCAAATATAATGCTTAGTGACATTTTGTCTTTTTACTTTTGTTTTTTTACTTACTTCAGTCATTTGACTGTGGCCATGCTGGAGCACCACCTTTAGTCAAACAAATCGACCCCCGGGACTTATTCTTTGTAAGCCTAGTACTTATTCTATCAACCTCTTTTTGCTGACCCACTAAGTGATGGGGATGTAAATATACCAACATCGGTTGTCAAGTGATGGTGGGTAGACAAATAACAAAGACACATGTACATATATATATATATATACACATACATACATACATACATACATACATACATACATACATATATATATATATATATATACATACATACATACATACATATATATACGACAGGCTTCTTTCTGTTTCCATGTACCAAATCCACTCACAAGGCTATGGATGACCCGAAGTTATAGCAGTGCATGCCATCAAAGTGACACTGGGGTAAAATATATGAAGCCCAGTATACCCATCATGACTACCCATCTGATAAGGGTACATTAGGCACATGCATCACAGCCATATATGTGCAACATGGTGATCTCATATCAAGACAAACAGCACATTACCTTGCAGGTGGGGCCCAGTTAGAATTTTCTTCTGATCAAGTAACCCATCCCACTCAAAAGGTCTCTGAATAAGGGTTGTTTAAGGATGTTTTCAGAGGTGAATTATTCAAACCCCAAAGAATTCCTCTCAACACATGGCTATGATGCTTCCCCACTACTTCTGCTTGTGATCAGTGATTTACATATCGTCAGCCACTAAGGGACATGCTCAACTTGTTAATGTCAAACAACTGACAAGCAAATCTGTGGTATTGAGCAGAATATTTGCTGTAGCCCATCTTTTATACCAAGACAAAACAATGTACATGATAACACTTCCAATCAGTTAAGATCAGAAGCCACGAGAGCCACTGCCTGGTACTGCATCAGGGCATTCATTATTATTATCATCTTTTCGGGGTCGATAAAATAAGTACCAGTTGAAAACTAGGTTTGAGATAATCGAGTCATCCCTTTCCCAAAATTTCTGCCCTTATGGAAAAAATTGAAACCATTAATATTATTATTATTATTATTATTATTATTATTATTATTATTATTACTACTACTACTACTACTACATTGATGTTTGGAGTATTTTTCCTTCTGTTTGTGAATGCAGAGATAGCCATGAACCCAAACACATACAGATATATATATATATGTGAATATGTATGTATATGAGTGTGTGGATGTGCATACATATGAATATGCACACACACACATTCTCCTATATACATACTATACATACAAAAACTGGGACACACACATACATACATATATGTATATATATATATACATGTATACATATACATGCATACATACATATATACATACAATCATATATATATATATATATATTTATATGTATATATTACCTTATTGGTGTGAACTGAGGCTTGAAAGAAAAATAAATTGATTCCAGACAATTTTAGTGGAAAAAAAAATAAAGAAACCAATATAAACAAAAGAAAAAGAAAAACCAAAACAAAACCAAACAAAAAAGCAAATATTGAAATGTCTAATACATGTTTAAGCCGTATGATATGGAGTAGGGTAATAATACGTGAGACAACAAACATAATTAATTAAATAATTTTAAATAAAACATATTATATACGACTATTTATTATATTTGATATGTATGTGTTATGCGTATATATGTATGTATGTATGTTTATGTATGTTTATGTGTGTTTATGTGTGTGTTTGTGTTGTGAGTGTGGATATACATATTTCATATATATTATCTAGAATGTCATATTAATATATTGTGTGTGTGTGTGTGTGTGTGTGTGTGTATGTGTGTGTGTGTAGCTGACTCTGTGTACAGATATACATAATATTTAATATATCACATACACACACATATATATGCATGTATAAATATATATATATATATATATATATATATACATATGTATGAATGTATATATCTGTATATATATATACGTATACACACACACACATTATATATATATATATACATACATATATATGTGTGTGTATGTTTGACTGGGTGTACAATACAGATATGCATAATATTTAATATATATCATTTATAAAGCCATTCAAATATATTCATGTGAAAACATAAATAAACATACATATATACATACATACATATATATATATATATATATCATCATTTAGTGTCTGCTTTCCATGCTGGCACTAAATGATGATGATGATATATATATATATATTGATATCCATAAACTGTGTGTATATGCATAGTTATGTATACATACATATACAACCATATATGTGTGTGCATGTGTGTGTATGTATGTATATATATATATATATATAAGACGTCCTCCCCATACAACGACAATGATGGCCACCACCACTGCCACCACGATAACCTTTCTACATCACCACCTCCCACCACCTCTCCCCCTCCTCCATTTTACCAAATAACTAATAACATAAGCCAATGGTAATTTTTCTGGATTTTCGCTTATTTCTTTTCTATATTTTTTTTTTTGGTCTTTTTGTATTTATTGTGGGAAATTTAAAAGAATCCGTGCAAGAAGACCAGGATATTTCACAGTTCCATGCACAAGACTTGAAGACAAAAAATGGATTAGCAGCGAATCTTGGCTGTTGGCTGTCCAAATGTGACACAGAGATGGAGGGAAGTAAGGAGAGAGAGAGAGAAGGGAAAGAGAAAGGCAGATGGAAGATGGAGAGGAGACAGAGAGTGAAGACGAGGAATTTGAGAAGGAGAGTCAGATATGTAGAGGGAAGAGAGAAAGAGAGAGAGAGAGAGAAACTGAGGGAAAGAGAGAGGGAGAGAAATGGGGTGGAGAGAGGGATGGAATATGAGGAATTTAAGAATGAATGAGGGACAGGCTGAGAAAGAAGAGAGATAGAGAGGGGGAGAAAGAGAGAGAGAAGAAGAGAGACTGAGAGAGGGAGATAGAGAAAGAAAGAGAAAGAGAGAGAGAGAGAAATGGGGTGGAGAGAGGGATGGAATATGAGGAATTTAAAAATGAAGGAGGGACAAGCTGAGAGAGAAGAGAGATAGAGAGAGGGAGAGAGAGAAAGAGAGAGAGAGGAAGAGAGGGAGAGAGAGAGAGAGAGGAAGAAATGACAAGAGAATGAGGTGAATGAGCTTTTTGCTGATTTTGGGGGTTTATTTCAAGGAATTTAGGGATGAGAGAAAGAGGGAGGGAAGAAGAAAAAGAAAGAAAAATGGAGAGATATAGAGAGAGACAGAGTGATATATAGGGAGAGAGGAAGAAAGAGAGATAAAGAGAGAGAGAGGGAGAGTAGGAGGATGAAGAAAGTTGAAGTGATTGAATGTGCAAGAGAGGGGGAGATCAAGAATGAGAGAGATCGATCGAGTGTCATGGAGCCATCATGAGAGAGAATAAGGGGAGATGGAAAAAGGGTTAGAAGGAGAGTGATAGGAATGATCATTTTGCAATTTCAGGGGTTTAATTTAAGGAATTTAGTAGTAAATGAAAGACAGAGGGATAGATAGGTAGATAGATAGAATGGAAATTAAGGAAGGGATATAGAGAGGGAGTGACATGAAGGAATTTGTTGTTGTTTTTGTGGGGTTTATTTTAAGGAATTTTGGAATAAGGGAAGGATAGAGAGAGAGAGAGAGAGAAAAGAGAAGGGGCAAAAGGATTTTTTTTTGGCTGTTTTGGTGTGTTGTTTCAAGGAATTTACAAATGAGTGAAAGACAGATAGATAGATAGATAGACAAATAGATAGATGAATAGATAGATGGATGGATAGATAGATAGAAATGCAGATAGATAGATAGATAAAGATACAGACAGTAGAGAGATAGATAGATAGATAGATAAAGATACAGACAGTAGAGAGATAGATAGATAGATAGATAGATAGATAGATAGACAGACAGATGGAGAGATATACAGATAGATTGACAGGCAGACAGATAGACGGACAGGTGGATAGATAGATGAGATAGATAGATAGATAGATAGATAGAGAGAGAGAGAGAGAAAGACAGACAGACAGAGAGAGAGACAGAGACAGATAGATAGATAGATAGATAGATAGATAGATAGATAGATATAGATAGATAGATGGATAGGTAGATAGATAGATAGATAGATAGATAGATAGATAGATAGGAAGACAGATAGATAGACAGACAGACAGACAGATAGGTAGATAGATACACAGACAGATAGATGGAAAGATAGATAGATAGATAAATAGGAAAAGGTGACAAAATTGTGGAAAGGAAGAAGAAAGCATCGAATTGAGAAATTCTTACTATTCTTGTGTTTAAGAGAGGAGAAAAAGAGAGAATAGAATTCTTTGTATTTATTTGAAAGTTTTATAAGAATTTAAGAGGAAAAAGAGAGAGAATGAGGTGGGTGGAGAATGAAGATTTTTAAATTCATTTCTGAGATTTGAAAGAACTTGACTCTTTTGCATTCAGATTATTTTGTCAAATGTAATATTTATTTACTCACATTGTTTTGAATTAATTAACCATGCACTATATCATAGCTTTCTGATTTCATTGATGTTAATGTTTAGTTTTAGAATGGCATTGTAAGGTAGGTGTGAGAGGTAGGATCTGATCAGTTTAACCATTTAGTATACAGATTCCTCGGTCAAATGTAATAATTATTTATTCCCATTGTTTTGAATTAATCATGCATCATCTTTTTTTTCTTTTTTACTCTTTTCCTTGTGTCAGCCATTTGACTGCGGCCATGCTGGAGCACTGCCTTTAGTCGAGCAAATTGACTAAGCCTAGTACTTTGTAAGCCTAGTTCTTATTCTATCATTCTCTTTTGCCAAACCGCTAAATTACGGGGACATAAACACACCAGCATCAGTTGTCAAGTGATGTTGGTGGAGACAAACACAGACACACAAACATAAGCACATATATATATACATATACATATATACGACAGGCTTCTTTCAGTTTCCATCTACCAAATCCACTCACAAGACCTTGGTCAGCCCGAAACTATAGTAGAAGACACTTGCCCAAGGTGCCATGCAGTGGGACTGAACCCGAGACCATGTGATTGGTAAGCAAGCTACTTGCCACACAGCCACCCCTGCACCTATAAGATTTTGATGGTGTGATTGTTTATTTTCAGAATGACATGTAGGGTGGCATGAGAAGCTAGATCTGTCCAGTTTGACCATAAAACAGAATATTAGGATCTGATATGGCGAGTTTATTCCTTTAGCATTTAGATTACTCTATCAAATGTAATGCTCATTTATGCAGATTGTTTTGAAGTAATCAGTCTCAAGAATTCAATGTGGTATAGTGGTTAAGAGCGCAGGCTACTAACCTCAAGATTCCAAGTTCGATTCCAAGTAGTGACCTGAACAATAATAATAATGATAACATCAAAAAATATCTTAGGAATGAGAACCCAGGTTCAAAATTTCCCCAAGACACCTGATGAAGGCTGGAGGGTATATCAGCCGAAATGTTGTGTGTAACAACAAACAAGATGAGGACAAATATCTGTCAAATGTAAATAATGATGTGATGGTTTATTTTTAGAATGGCATTGTAAGGTAGGGGTGGAGGTAGGATCTGATCAGTTTAACCATTTAGTATACAGATTCCTCGGTCAAATGTAATAATTATTTATTCCCATTGTTTTGAATTATCATGCATCATCTTTTTTTCTTTTTTACTCTTTTCCTTGTGTCAGCCTTTGACTGCGGCCATGCTGGAGCACTGCCTTTAGTCGAGCAAATTGACTAAGCCTAGTACTTTGTAAGCCTAGTTCTTATTCTATCATTCTCTTTTGCCAAACCGCTAAATTACGGGACATAAACACCCAGCATCAGTTGTCAAGTGATGTTGTGGAGACAAACACAGACAACACAACATAAGCACATATATATATACATATACATATATACGACAGGCTTCTTTCAGTTTCCATCTACCAAATCCACTCACAAGACCTTGGTCAGCCCGAAACTATAGTAGAAGACACTTGCCCAAGGTGCCATGCAGTGGGACTGAACCCGAGACCATGTGATTGGTAAGCAAGCTACTTGCCACACAGCCACCCCTGCACCTATAAGATTTTGATGGTGTGATTGTTTATTTTCAGAATGACATTGTAGGGTTGGCATGAGAAGCTAGATCTGTCCAGTTTGACCATAAAACAGAATATTAGGATCTGATATGGCGAGTTTATTCCTTTAGCATTTAGATTACTCTATCAAATGTAATGCTCATTTATGCAGATTGTTTTGAAGTAATCAGTCTCAAGAATTCAATGTGGTATAGTGGTTAAGAGCGCAGGCTACTAACCTCAAGATTCCAAGTTCGATTCCAAGTAGTGACCTGAACAATAATAATAATGATAACATCAAAAAATATCTTAGGAATGAGAACCCAGGTTCAAAATTTCCCCAAGACACCTGATGAAGGCTGGAGGGTATATCAGCCGAAATGTTGTGTTAACAACAAACAAGATGAGGACAAATATCTGTCAAATGTAAATAATGATGTGATGGTTTATTTTTAGAATGGCATTGTAGGGTAGATGAGATAAGCTGGACCCAGCCAGTTTGAACATAAAACCAGCCAGATATGGCTGGCTTAACACTTTAGCATTCAGATTACTCTGTCAAATAAGAAGCTTATTTATCCATTGTTTTGAATTAATCAAGCATTACCTTGTGGCTTCAAGATTTTGATGATGTGATTGTTTATTTTAGGAATGACCATGTTGGGTAGGTGTGAAAGGTTGGATCTGGTTGGTTTCAGCATTAAACTGTTAAACTATTTGGCCAGATTATGGCCAGTTTAATCCTTTGGCATTGAGATTATTCTGTCCAATGTAAAGCTTATTTATTCACATTGCTTTGAACTAATCACACATTATCTCATTGCTTTGAGATTTTGATGATGTGGTTACTTTTAGAATTACTAACAAAGAAAAGCAAGAACAAAGGAGGCAAAGAAAGACAGGGAAGCAAGGAGGGAGGAAGGGAAGGATTACTGAAAAGGGGAGGTAATTCGTATAAAGTTCTGTTCTGCTGTGATGATAATCTGTTACTGTTGCTGTTTAATGCCTTATAAGTCTTGATCCAAGAGACCTATGATCAAAAATGTTCCAGCTGTGACCATCCCATCCATTATTCAGACATAATGTATCTTGGACTACATTAGCTGATGTGTATTATAGTACTTATTACCAGAAGCTATAGTTGTTGTTGTTTAGCCCCAGGTCAGTCTAGATCCAACAGACCTACGATCAAGGATGTTCCAGCTGTGACCATCCCATCTATTATTCAGGCATAGTGTATCTTGGACTACATTATCAAATGTATAATATATTAGTGATAATGAGGATGTTGTTGTTGTTTAACGTAAGGTCAGCCATGATCCAGTGGATCTATGATCAAAGATGTTCCAACTATGACCATCCCATCATTTATTCAGGCATAGTGTATCTAGGACTACATTATCTAATGTACAATACAGTAGTTAGTATTGGTGGTTATGGTTGCTGTTGTTTAGCCCCAGGTCAGTCCTGATCCAGTCAACCTATGATCAAAGATGTTGCACCTTTTATTCAGGCATAGTGTATCTAGGACTACATTATCTAATGTATAGTATGGTAGTTAGTATTAGGGGTTATAATTGTTTACGTGTTGTTAGGGACCACACACAGTATCTAACGTGCAGTTGTTTGTTTTAAGATAACAAGGGTGGGTATAAATTGAGGGAGGATTAGCTGCTATTTCTGGTAGGTTGTGAGGAAGGAAAGACCGGGGAAACAGACTAAAACAAAACAAAGAAAAATTAAACCAAAACAAAAAAAAATAAAAAACAAAACAAGATGCAAAAAAACGCAGTGTCGCCATGGAAGGATTGTGTGTGTGGTAGGAGCAAATTGAGAGGGAAGTGGGAGTAGGGACCGGTGCCTTGCTCTCCTGTGTGTTAATAAATGTCAAATATTTTGTGTTGTGTTTAAAATGTAATTGCGATGTAATACGATATAGCTTTAATATACACTCGTTTAAATTGGACTTCTACTTTTCGGCTCATGTATGGGGTGTATATATATATATATATGCATGTATATATGGGTGTGTGAGGTAATGTGGTGTGTGTGTGTGTGTGTGTGTGTCTGGCAGGTTTTTGAATTACATAATTCAAAAATACTGTATAGGTGTATGAATGTACCTATATGTATGTGTATATTCATATATATATATATATACATATTTACATACACACACACAGACAGACATATATATATATATTTACATACACACGCAGACAGACATATATATATATATTTACATATACACACAGACATATATATATATATATATATGGAAAGAGTGAAGTACATAGATGCATACATAAATACATACATACATATATACATACATATATATATATACTAGTATATATATATATATATAAATGTACTTGAGTGTATGTAGGAACTTGTATAAATATACCAGTTTATAAATGTGTATGTGTATACATATATAAATATATGTATGTGCATATATATATATGTGTGTGTGTTTGTGTATATATATTATATATATATATATATATATATATATATACATACAGACATGTCTCATTTCGTAAGCATATCCTAAGGGATGAGTATCCATGTTCAGAGTATATATATGTATATTTATTCATATATATATTTATTATAAATATCAAATATATCATAAAATTAATCTTGTTTCTTATATATATGTGTGTGTGTGTGTGTGTGTGTGTGTATACTTATATATTGTATGTATGTATGTAAAATATTAATAAAATACAGGAAATATATTTGGTATTTTATGCCTTATATAACATACACATGTTTTGAGCAGACACACAGACACACATATATAAGTATATTTGCATATCTCAGATTTCCTTAAAACTACATCAATTTATATCAAAATTCCAGAAACGCAACACACGCTAGTCACAAGACACGCACATAAACTCACATGCATACACAGTATATATGTATTTTCACATGTATATGCAATAAATATATATATATATGTATTAGGTTAGGTTTTTGTATACTGATGTAATTTACATTCAGATGAAAACAGAAAAGCAGTTTTTTAAGGATAGACACATATACTTATATATACAGTTACAATTAAATGCATTTGGAACATAGTATTTGTGTATAGGGAGTGTATGGTTATATATTGCTATGTATTTATATGCATATGTTAAACATATCGATATGTATTTTAACATATGTACAAATAGTTGCTTTTATATATATATATATATATATATATATATATATATATATATATATACCGGAGTAAACAGGCTTTGTTGAATTTTCTGCTGCTTTAAATAAAGTATGTATATATATATATATATATAATATATATATATGGATATATGTATGTATATTATATATATGTATGCACACACACAAATATTTATACACACATAATACACACCCATATATATATGAAT
>NC_043023.1:974761-990323 GCF_006345805.1 Octopus sinensis
TAATTATTATTAAACTTTATAACTTATGGCATCTACGAGATACCACCATGCTGAAAATAGCAGCCAGTAACTGACTCTAAAACCACCTTAAGTGTTCATATAGCACACGGAGAGAAGACAAAAAGACAAAATAAAACTAATAAAAAATTAATGGATAATTCCAGTATGTATAAGTTCGTATATGTAAGTATTCGTATGTTGTAAATATACATATATATATATGTTACTATCTGAGTATATTCCACTGATGAGGCAAAGCATTTCTTAATGCAAAGCCAGAAATCCGGGATCTAGAATTATCCAGTAATTTTTTTACTAGTTTCATCTTGTCTTTTTGTCTTCTCTCCCTGTTGCTATATGAACACTTAAGGTGGTTTTAGAGTTAGATACTGGCTGCTATTTTCAGCATGGCGGTATCTCGGAGATACCCTAAGTTATAATTTTATATATATATTTATATGTTAATATATATATATATAACCGTGTGTGTATATATGTACAATATGTATATATATATATATATATATATATATATATATATATATATATTTACATACATACAAGGGGCTTCCTTTGTCTATACATCCATGTGTTTGTGATTGTCGTACACCATCACTTGACAACCGGTGTGGGCGTGTTTACATCCCCATAACTTAGTGAGTTGGCAAAAGATATTGATTGGATAAGTACTAGTCTTTAAAAAGGAAGAAATAGTACTGGGGTTGATACATTCAACTAAAAAGATCTCAAGGTAGTGCCCAAGCATGGCCACAGTCTAATCACTGCAACAAGTAAAGGATAAAGATGTGTGTGTGTGTAGGAGTAGGCCTGGCTGTATGGTTAAGAAGCTTACCTTCCAAAGACATGTCACCCGAGACAAATGTCTAAGCCCTGCGCTGACAAATGCCTCGTGTGTGAATTTTGCAGATGGAAACTGTGTAGAAGCCTGTCATATATATCTGAGTGTATGTATTTCATCATCATCATTTAATGTCTATCTTCCATGCTAGTATGGGTTGGACCGTTTGACTAGAGCTGGTAAGCCAGAGGCCTGCACCAGAATCCAGTCTGCTATGGCATGGGTTGTATGGTCAGATGTCGTTCTTAACACCAACTACTTTATGGAGTGGACATTTCTTCTTTTCTTGACTTTTGTTTCAGTCATTTGACTGTGGCCATGGTGGAGCACTGCCTTTAGTTGAACATATCAACCCCAGGACTTATTCTTTGCAAGCCTAGTACTTATTCTAAAGATCTCTTTTGTCAAATAGCTAGGGTTACATAGACGTAAACACAGAAACATTGGTAGTCAAGCAATGGTGGAGGGCAGACACACATATGTATACATACACACACACACATTCACACACACACACACACATATATACGATGAGCTTCTCTCAGTTTCCATCTATCAAATCCACTCACATAGCTTTGGTCAGCCCAAGGGTGTAGTAAAAAATCATATGCCCAAGGTGTCATACAGTGGGACTGAAACAAGAACCATGTGATTGGTAAGCAAATTACTACCACACAGCCATTCCTGCACCTATGTTGTTTTTTAAATGTTTCTATATATATATATATTATATTATATATATATATATACATACATCATTCAAAGCAATGATTAGTAAATTCATGAAACCAGTATGCTTTTGAATCTCTTTAACAATTCACAATAATGACTTTTATTACTTTTACTCCTACCTCTGTTCATCTAATTGTATATATATCTATCGTTACTTTTCATAGAAAGCCTTCACTGTTTTTGATTTACAATGTGCATTTTCGCTTATTTTTTTCTTATTTTCCCCTTATATTTCCATGTGTAGTTTTTATTTTATTTTTGCAACATATTTCTATGTTATATATATATCTAACAGACCCTCTTCAGTCATGAATGACCATAGATTTGTACCTAGAATTTCCCCTCTAAGGCAGAAGTCCAGGCAACATTGTTTATGGAAGACCAGCTGTGTCCCATGCATACCAGTCTTCCCTCTCCACACCATTATATGTACATAGGATAAAAGAGTAAAGACCCCCTTCGGTCCTGAATGACCATTGGATTGCACCTAGAAAGTTACTCTCTGAGGCAGTAGTCTGGGCAAAGTTCTTTATGGAAGACCAGCAGTTACCCCTACATACCATCCTCTTCTCTCCATGCCTCTAATGTTGTCCAAGGGAAAGGCAAATGGGCTGATACAGCTTGGCATCTGTGATGTCACGACTCATTTCTACAGCTGAGTGAACTGGAGCAACATGAAATAAAGTGCCTTGCTCAAGACCACAACACGCAGCGCAGGCCAGGAATTTAACTTACAATCTCATGATTGTGGGCCTAATGTTCTAACCACTGAGCCATGTATCTTCTTGCTTACCAACCACATGGTTCTGGGTTCAGTCCCACTGCGTGGCACCTTGGGCAAGTGTCTTCTACTATAGCCTCAGGGTGACCAGAGCCTTGTGAGTGGATTTGGTAGACGGAAACTGAAAGAAGCCTATCGTATATATGTATATATATATATATATATATATATATATATATATGTGTGCGTTTGTTCGTGTGTCTGTGTTTGTCGCCCTAGCATTGCTTGACAACCGATGCTGGTGTGTTTATGTCCCCGCAACTTAGCAGTTCAGCAAAAGAGACCGATAGAATAAGTACTAGGCTTACAAAGAAAAAGTCCTGGGGTCGATTTTCTCGACTAAAGGCGATGCTCCAGCATGGCTACAGTCAAATGACTGAAACAAGTAAAAGAGTAAAAGAGAGAAAAAGAGTACTGGGGTCGATTCATTTGACTAAAAATTCAAAGTGGTGCCCCAGCATGGCCACAGTCAAATATCTGAAACATGCAAACTGATAAAAAGATATTTTAGCTGTTAGTTGCAGTTTCTGTTGTCGTAAATGTGTTAAGTTCATAGGTGTTGTAGATGTTGTTGTTGCAATTGTGCTGCTGTTGTTGTTGTTGTTGTCGTTGTAGTAGTTATATAGTACCTCTTATTGTTGTGGTACCCCTCCTGCCCTCCATTTTGTTGTTGGTACACGGATGTTGTTTGTTTGTTTTGTGGGGTCTTAAGCAGGTTGTGTTGACATTTAAGAGATTTTTATCTGTTTATACAGTGGCAGAGATTAGGGGCCTCGAAAAGGGAGCGGAGATGGGGGTGGCCCCCCCCCCACCGCATTCTCTCTCCTTTTCTCTTTCATCGCCAGCTTTCTCAATCTTTCACTGACAGGCTGTCTGTCTCTTAAGTCCTGAAGTCTATTTTCTCACTCAGTTTCTCTTTACTGCTGAAATATATATGTATGTATGTATTTGTGTGTGTATATGTTTGTGTGTCTGTGTTTATTCCCCCCCTCCACCATAGCTTGACAACCGATGCTGGTGTGTTTACCTCTTCGTGTATGTGTGTTTGGATGTGTGTGTATATGTATATATGTGTATGTATGCAAATATGCCTCCACATGTCAATCAGCCTACAGTTATGACAAATCTTTAAAATGTGAAGATATACAAAACTTATGTACATATGTCTACATATGTGTGAGTGCGCTTGCGGGCTGAATTTTGAAAAGTTATAACATATAATGATGGGACACGTGTTATTTGTCTCTGAATATATATTTATGTGTGTATATATATATATATATATATATATATATACACACATACATACCTGCATACATATATATATATATATATACACACATACATGCATGCATACATACATACATACATATACATATATATATATATAATATATATATATATATATACATATATATATATATATATATATATATATATATATATATACATATATATATATATATATCTCGACTGCTTCTCTGCCGGTGGCACATAAAAAGCACCATCCGAACGTGGCCGATGCCAGCGCCGCCTTGACCGGCTTCCGTGGCACGTTAAAAGCACCAACTGATCGTGGCCGATGCCAGACCCCCCCCTGGCACCTGTGTAGGTGGCACGTAAAAAGTACCCACTACACTCGCGGAGTGGTTGGCGTTAGGAAGAGCATCCAGCTGTAGAAACACTGCTAGATCAGACTGGAGGCTGGCTTCCCAGACCCCGGTCAAACCGTCCAACCCGTGCTAGCACGGAAAACGGACGTTAAACGATGATGATGATGATGATATATATATACATATATATATAATATATATATAATAATATATATATATATATGTATATAAGGAAAAATAAGTCAAGATAGAAGATGCTAAAATAATTTTATAAAAAACATTTTAGTACCGGTTTTGGTTATGGAGACTTTTTCAATTCTAAGTATGGAAAACAATTAAATTTTAGAAAAATTAAATGAAAAGTATTTTATAAGAATACTTGCATTAGTAAACAAGAGAGACAGAGACAGGCAGAAACAAGGAAAATGTCCCTTGTATTTGAATACTATGCAAATATTCCTTTATAAATTTTTCCTTTAATTTTTCCAAAATTTAATTGTTTTTCATACTTAGAGTTGAAAAAGTCTCAATGACTGCAACTGGTACTGAAATGTTTTTTATAAAATTATTCTAGCATTTTCTACCTTGACTTATTTTTTCATATATATATCAACTTGTGTGTTCCTTTACAACCTTCTACACACACACACACACACATATACATACATACATATATATATATATATATATATATTAATTTATAAAAATATGGTAAAGTAAAAAAATTCACTTTACCGCACACCGAACTTTTCAGAAATGGCAGCCAAAAATTTGGCTATTTCTTCAACTGCAAGTAAAAGTCTCCAGACAATGCATACTCAGAAAAATAACTCACATAGGTATAAGGGAAAAACAATGAAAGATCACATCCATATAAGATACCCGAGAACAGCCTGTTTCTGGATTCGTGGGTTAAACGCCACTTTTCCTTCATCAGCTCAGAGATTTCTTCTGCTTTGGATTTGAAAATACTAAGGACCAAACATACCCATCCGATATCTGTAACATCGGACAAACTATGCTGGACACACAGTACTAGCGAATCCAAAAATACAAATGAGATATCGGATATCGGATGGGTATGTTTGGTCCTTAGTATTTTCAAATCTAAATCAGAAGAAATCTCTGAGCTGATGAAGGAAAAGTGGCGTTTAACCCACGAATCCAGAAACAGGCTGTTCTCGGGTATCTTATATGGATGTGATCTTTCATTGTTTTTCCCTTATACCTATGTGAGTTATTTTTCTGAGTATGCATGTCTGGAGACCTTTTACTTGCAGTTGAAGAAATAGCCAAATTTTTGGCTGCTATTTCTGAAAAGTTCGGGTGCGGTAAAGTGAATTTTTTTACTTTACCATATTTTTATAAATTAATACTTCAAATATACTGTAAATGGTCCTTTTACATACCGAATACTGCTTGGTCGAATTGATTAACAATTAATTAATTCTACCCTTTTTTAATGACTATATATATATATATATATATATATATACTATGATCTCCCTTTTAAGTAGAAAGAATAGCCAAAACATTTTGACTGCTATTTCTAAATTCGGTGTGTGGTGAGGCAAATCGTTGCTAAACCCTTAATTACTTAGTATTACTTAAACCTTCCTTGAATGGGGCTTTTATATGCCGAACTCTACGTGGTGAAATTAATGATTATTTCTAAATTAATTAATTTCACCCTTTATTATTGATAATTATTATATATATATATATATATATATATATATATATATATGTATGTATATACATACATACATATATATGGCACAAGTGTGGCAATAAGTTTGCTTCCCAACCACATCATTTCAGGTTCAATCCCAATCTGTTGCTCCTCTTTCTATAGCTCTGGGAATGATTTAGT
This sequence comes from Octopus sinensis, assembly GCF_006345805.1. Lineage (NCBI taxonomy): Eukaryota > Metazoa > Mollusca > Cephalopoda > Octopoda > Octopodidae > Octopus > Octopus sinensis. The sequence continues at coordinate 980,620 of NC_043023.1, forward strand.
AGATGGAAACTGAAAGAAGCCCTTTGTATATGTATATGTCTGGTCAGTACTGTGATGTATGTATATATGATATGCTTCACCTCTTTCTCCTGCTTGATGGGGCTGCGGGTCAGCCCAAGTTAGTGGTCCAAGTGATGTCACCACACGTAGAGCTGACCAGGTCCTTCAGTGCTCTCCATCACATGTGATTCTATGCCAGCCCCTTTACATCCTCCAAGATGGTGTCGAACCTCTGGAGATCTTATTAATCATGTGCATCCATGAGGCATCTTCCAGCCACAACAGCTGTGCTGAATGTGAATAAAGCCCTGGGAGGATGATCTAGCGGGAGACAGAGGACATGTCCATACCAGCTTGATGTGATATATTACATACATATAAGAGGGATGAACTGTAAGTGGACATCCATTATGCTAGAAGAAGATCCACTATGGTCTTACCACTAAGAAAGGAATATTCTTATAGCATCAGGGATGTCCACTTAGTGGTCATCCCTCTTATATTTATATAATATAATTTTTTCAGAAACTTCAAATTTTTCTATATGTTAGACCACTGGTTTCAAATTGATATTAATCAAATTATTATTCAAATTTTCACCCTTATTATTTTTAATTTATATGTTATGTATAGATTTATCTCTCTTTCTCTTTGTCTCTGTTTGTCAGTCTGTCTGTCTCTGTCTCTCTCTCTCTCGTGTTAATGATTAAAGACTGACGATGAGCAAATTAGCTTGAAATTGAGTCAGTCATGTGATCCTGTCGTCTGCTGGGGGATCATAGGGGTTCATTCACCTGCTAGCAATATATATGCACAGGGTGCAGTGCTACAACGATAACCGGCTGGCGGAAGATCTGCCTAGGGTTAAACTAGTAGTAACATAGAACAGCCACTTTGATATGGTGATTAACTTTACTTGTTTTAATACATAAATAGGTGTAGGAGTGGCTGTGTGGTAAGTAGCTTGCTTACGAACCACATGGTTCCGGGTTCAGTCCCACTGTGTAGCACCTTGGGCAAGTGTCTTCTACTATAGCCTCGGGCCGACCTAAGCCTTGTGAGTGGATTTGATAGACGGAAACTGAAAGAAGCCTGTCGTATATATGTATATATATATATATGTATTTTTGTGTATGTTTGTGTGTGTGTGTTTGTCCCCTTAGCATTGCTTGACAACCGATGCTGGTGTGTTTACGTCGCCGTCACTAAGCGGTTCAGCAAAAGAGACCGATAGAATAAGTACGGGGCTTACAAAGAATAAGTCCCAGGGTCGATTTGCTCGACTAAAGGCGGTGCTCCAGCATGGCCGCAGTCAAATGACTGAAACAAGTAAAAGAGTAAATATAGCACCTGCCAGGTCCTATCTCTGGGTTAATTACCATGTCTGTGTATGTCTTTTGTATGGTTTTTAATCCTTTAGCATTCAGAAATGCTTATTTATTCATATTGTCTACAATTAATTAAGCATTATCTCGTTGCTTCAAGATTCCAATGATGTGAGTGGTTTGTTTTAGAATGACATTGTAGAGCAAGTGTGAAAGGTCAGATCTAGCTTGTCTCGACATAAAACAGGCAGAACATTTGGGCTGGGTATATCTAGTTTAAATGCTAAAGGGTTGAATTTCATCTGGTTCTGGGGTGCTGGTTCAGGAATTCCAGAGCTTTGGAGAGTCTTGCTCAAGAACACAATACAAAGCCTGGTCCAGGAATTGAACTCACTACTTTATGATTGTGAGCCTGACGCCCTAACCACTGAGCCATGTGCTAACTACAACACCCTTTAAAAAAAAATTGTCTGTCATCCATAAGGATGATGAGAAGACCATCATCACTACATCAGACAAACATGAGCCCCTTTCTTCAGACTAAACCTGATGAAATACTCTCTCTCTTTACTCTTTTACTTGTTTCAGTCATTTGACTGTGGCCATGCTGGAGCACCACCTTTAATTGAGCAAATCGACCCTGGGACTTATTCTGTGGCCATGCTGGAGCACCGCCTTTAGTTGAGCAAATCGACCCTGGGACTTATTCTTTGGCCATGCTGGAGCACCGCCTTTAGTTGAGCAAATTGACCCCGGGACTTATTCTTTGTAAGCCTAGTACTTATTCTATCTGTCTCTTTTGCTGAACTGCTAAGTGACGGGGACATAAACACACCAGCATCGGTTGTCAAGCGATGTTGGGGGGACAAACACAGACACACAAACATATACACACACACACACACATATATATACATACATATATACGACGGGCTTCTTTCAGTTTCCGTCTACCAAATCCACTCACAAGGCTTTGGTCGGCCCGAGGCTATAGTAGAAGACACTTGCCCAAGTTGCCACGCAGTGGGACTGAACCCGGAACCATGTGGTTGGTAAACAAGCTACTTACCACACAGCCACTCCTACACCTATATAGGAGTTTGTACAAGTAGGACTGCTTGGCTCAATTGAGTTATGAATGCTTGCGTGCGAAGGAGCCCTTCATCTTAAAACAAGTATATGAAAGCACAACAAGGACAAAATGACACAGGAAACTCACAGATTAGATGCTATCTGGGATTGATTAGGTTACTGAGAATATCTCGCACACATACGCATATACACAAACAGGTATACATATAAACATATATATATGCATCGATGAATACCTGCACACATATACACACACGTATATGTGTGTGTGTGTGCGTGTGTATATTCTTTTATTCTTTTACTTGTTCTGTCATTTGATTGTGGCCATGCTGGTGCACTACCTTAAAGGGTTTTAGTCAAACAAGTCAACCCCTACTACTTATTCTGTCAGACCCTCTTTGCTGAAATGTTAAGTCAGAGAGACATAAACACACCAACACCAGTTGTCAAGCGGTGATGAGTGGACAAACACAGACACAAAGACGCTCATAAGGCTTTGGTTAACCCGAGGCTATAGTAGAAGTCACTTGCCCAAGGTGCCACGCAGTGGGACTGAACCTGGAACCACGTGCTTGGGAAGCAAGCTACTTACCACACAGCCACTCCTGCACACACACACACACACACTCTCACACACAAATGCGGGTATATGAGAGTAAGTTGTGATTTGACATTTGGCTGCTATTTCCAGCAGGACTAGCTCTCTATAGACATCTCACTCAGTATCTTATCCATATGTATGTAAATGTATATGACAGCGGGCTGTATTTTGAGGAGTTTTTGGTCGCTATTTCTAGCAGGTCAGCTACCATGTGGAAGTCACCTTAATTGGTGCAAGTATACATATATATGCATATAAGACAGTGGGGTGTGATTTGAGGGAGATTTGGTTGTTTTTTTCTGCAAGGTCTATCTATCATGTAGAGGTCTCCCTCATTAGCTTATACATACATATATACATAGGATGCGATTCAAGGGGTATTTAGCTGCTATTTCTGAGAGGCTTGGCTATCATGTAGAGGCCTCACTCGCTCAAATATCACATATTTGTGTGTGTGTGTGTGTGTAAGTATGTATGTATGCATGCATTGCATGTATGTATGTATGTATGTATGAATGTATGTATGTATATGGTATGGTATATATATATATAATATATACACCACTTTTTTTTTACTCTTTTTACAGGTTCAGTTATTTGACTGTGGCCATGAGGTGAGCACCGCCTTTAATCGAGCAAATCGATCCCAGGACTTTCCTTGTAAGCCTAGTACTTATTCTATCGGTCTCTCTTTGCCAAACCACTAAGTTATGGGGATGTAAACACACCAGCATCGGTTGTCAAGAATCTTTGGGGGGACAAACAGACACACCAACACATACACACATATACATACATATATACAACAGGCTTCTTTCAGTTTCCGTCTACCAAATCCACTCACAAGTCTTTGGTCGGCCCGAGGCTATAGTAGAAGACACTTGCCCAAGGTGCCACACAGTGGGACTGAACCTGGAACCATGTGGTTCATAAGCAAGCTAGTTACCACATATATATATGAGTACAAATATGTATGTATATATGCATACACACATATTTTTTTATTTTTTAAATTTTATCTAGTTTCAGCTCACGAGCTGTGGCCATGCGGGGGCACCGCCATTTGTTTATATATGTATAAATGTATCTGGATATATGTAGCTGAGTGATATTTGACTGCTATTTCTAGCAAGCTAGCTATCATATAGAGGTGTTCCTTATTGGCTCATACATGCATACACATACATAAAATATAAAGGAATTTTGACTGCTGTTTCTAAAATTCCGATCTACCATGTGGAGGTCTCCCTCGTTTGTTCCTTCTTGACATAGACAGTACAGGTGAGGAGTGTCACCTGTACGGACTGACCTGGGCCAGGTGAATTGAAATGTAACGAAGCTTGTTCTGTCGCCAATGTGTCTGAGGGTTCGAACATGCATGGAGATGTGGAGAGAGATAAAAATGAGATTGAGACGGACACAATGAGGTGTTGAGATCAAATAACGGATAAGACAGCTGAGGTGTCTTGTAGTGTGTGTGTGTGTGTGTGGTAGAATAAAGTGAATTGGGTTGATAGGTACATAGAAAAATTGATATGTGGATAGGGAGATAGATTGATGAATAGAGATGGATAGATAGATAGATAGAGAAGATAGACAGATAGATAGGTAGACAGATAGATAGGTAGATAGACAGAGATAGATAGATAGATAGATAGATAGATAGATAGAGAAGATAGGTAGGTAGATAGATAGATAGATAGATAGAGAAGATAGGTAGATAGATAGATAGAGAAGATATGTAGGTAGATAGATAGATAGATAGATAGATAGTGAAGATAGGTAGATAGATAGATAGATAGAGAAGATAGGTAGATAGATAGATAGATAGAGAAGATAGGTAGGTAGATAGATAGATAGATAGATAGAGAAGATAGGTAGATAGATAGATAGATAGATAGATAGATAGATAGATAGATAGAGAAGATAGGTAGGTAGATAGATAGATAGATAGATAGATAGATAGAGAAGATAGGTAGATAGATAGATAGATAGATAGAGAAGATAGGTAGGTAGATAGATAGATAGATAGATAGATAGAGAAGATAGGTAGATAGATAGATAGATAGATAGATAGATAGATAGATAGATAGAGAAGATAGGTAGGTAGATAGATAGATAGATAGATAGATAGAGAAGATAGGTAGATAGATAGATAGATAGATAGATAGATAGATAGATAGATAGATAGATAGAGAAGATAGGTAGATTGATAGATAAATAGGCAGGTAGGTAGGTAGATACATAAATAGATAGGTTGCAGATAGATAGATAGAAAGATTGATAGATAGATGGATAGATATAGATTGATAGAGAGAGAGGAGAGAGAGTGAGAGAGTGATAGATAGATAAACAGACAGACAGATAGATAGATAGATAGATAGATAGATAGATAGATAGACAGAGATAGATAGACAGATAGATAGGTGGACAGATAGATTGATAGATAGATAGATAGATAGGTAGGTAGGTAGGTGGGTAGGTAGGTAGAGAGATAGATAGATATAGATAGATAGATTGATAGGTGACCCAATAAATTGATACATATAGAGAAAGGAAGACATGGATGGATAGAAAATAACACATAGGTAGACAGAGGTTGGAAGATGGATAAATTGATAGCTACAGATATAAACAGATATCAAAATAAGCAACAAGGATATGCAGAGGTAATGCAGTACGATCGTTTCATGCGACTCCATTTAATTGAACAATGCAATCATTTCATTACATCAATTTAATATGTAGAGCAATCTTCAGCTGCACAAACACATATAGAATTTAATTTAATTATACTAATGTTTCCATCTGTTCTAATTTAATTAAATTCTATGTCTTTGTGCAGCTGAGGATTGCTCTGCATTTTAAATTGATGATTGTATTGTTCAATTAAATAGAGTTGCATGAAACGATCGTACTGCATTACCTATGGGTATCCTTGTTGCTTATTTTGATTTTAATCAACTTACTTAGAAATTGTATGGATAATACCATACTAAATTCTGGTGTCTCAACTCAAGTACCATATTCATCTGAATCTAAATTTTTGCTGATATAAACAGATATAAATAGATAGACAGAGGTAGTTAGATAATAGCTATCCATCTACCCATCCATGTATCTAAATATGGCAGCGTAAGAAAAGAGGAAGTTGGAAAATTTATTGGTACTGTTTATTCATCATTACATATCTCTCTTTCTCTTTTACTTCTTTCAGTAATTTGACTGTGGCCATGCTGGAGCACCGCCTTTAGTCAAGCAAATCGATCCCAGGACTTATTCTTTGTAAGCTCAGTACTTATTCTATCGGTCTCTTTTGCCGAACTGCTAAGTGACGGGGACATAAACACACCAGCATCAGTTGTCAAGCAATGTTGGGGGGACAAACACAGATACACACACATATATATATATATACATATATACCAAATCCACTCACAAGAGACTATATTAGAAGACACTTGCCCAAGATGCCAAGCAGTGGGACTGAACCCGGAACCATGTCAGGGTGTACACGAATCATGAAAATACCTCATGGAGTGGTGACTATGCCCTGAATACTTATGGGTTGCATTTGTTCAGATTCCTGCCAGGGATATGGTGAAGCTGTGGGACTGCAACATGGTAGATTGTGGTGGGGTAGTGGAAGAGCAGAACTGAACATCTTACGTAGATGCTGAGCAGAGGAATCCCTAGAAGATCAACAGTGAGGACCACCAAGCTTTATCAGGGGAGTAACTGCAATAGGCTATCCAAAGGCTTTGTGTCTGTGGTTGTGTGGTCAGCTATTGAAAGACTCACTATGACTCAAGCTCCCAATTCAGATGGAATTGGGTGGTGAGAAAGAGAGAGTCACAGGAGTCTGTGCAAGCAGTGTGACCAACTGGACATGTTAGGGACATCATCATCGTTTAGCATCCGCTTTCCATGCTGGCATGGGTTGGACGGTTCAACTGGGGTCTGGGAAGCCAGAAGGCTGCACCAGGCCCAGTCTGATCTGGCAGTGTTTCTACGGCTGGATGCCCTTCCTAACGCCAACCACTCCATGAGTGTAGAGGGTGCTTTTTACATGCCACCAGCACAGGTGCCAGGCGAGGCTGGCAATGGCCACAATTGGATGGTGCTTTTTACATGCCACCGGCACAGAAGCCAGTCAGGGTGGTGCTGGCAACGGCCACGTTCAGATGGTTCTCTTATGTGCCACCGGCACTAGTATCACAGCTACAATTCCATTGTAGAGATATGTAAGGGATTTTAGATGGTAGTATTTAGATTTTAGAAGGCACCACATGCATATGCACACAAACACACAAACACACATGTATGAAGAGAGTGAGAGGAGAGGATGGTGGTTTTCTTGTGTAAAAGGATTATGTCAAGGTATTATACATCATCATCATCATCATTTGATGTCCATTTTCCATGCTGGCATGGGTTGGATGGTTTGACAGGAACTGGCAAGCTGGAGAGCTGCCCTGGTTTCAATTGTGAGCATGTGTGTGTGTATGTGTGTATATATGTATGTATGTATGTGTGTATATAGATATATGTATGTATGTGTATATATATATATATATGGGTGTATATATGTGTGTGTGAAGATATATATGTGAGTGTATATATATATATGTGCGTATGTATGTGTGTATATATGTATGTATGTATGTGTGTATATATATGTATGTATGTGTATATATAGATATATGTATGTATGTGTATATATATATATATGGGTGTATATATGTGTATGTGAAGATATATATGTGAGTGTATATATATATATGTGCGTATGTATGTGTGTATATATGTATGTATGTATGTGTGTATATATATGTATGTATGTGTATATATAGATATATGTAATGTATGTGTATATATATATATGGGTTATATATGTGTTATGTGGATATCTATGTGAGGTAATATATATATATGTGCGTATGTATGTGTGTATTATGTATGTATGTATTGTGTATAGATATGTATGTATGTGTATATATGATATATGTATGTATGTGTTATATATATATATGGGTGTAATAATGTGTATGTGAAATATATATTGTGAGTGTATATATATATATGTGTGTGTGTAGTGTGTATATATGTATGTTGTATGTTGTGTTATATATATGTATGTGTATATATAGATATATGTATTTATGATGTATATATATATATATGGGTGTACTATTGTATGTGAAGATATATATGTGAGTGTATATATATATATGTGCGTATGTTGTGTGTATATATTATGTATGTATGTGTGTATATATATGTATGTATGTGTATACTAGATATATGTCTGTATGTGTTTATATATATATGGGTGTATATATGTGTATGTGAAGATATATATGTGAGTGTTATATATATTGTGGTTGTGTGTGTTGTATATATGTATGTATGTATGTGTGTATATCTGTATGTATGTGTATATATAGATATAGTCGTATGTGTATATATATATATCTGGGTGTATATATGTTGTGTGAAGATATATATGTGAGTGTATATATATATATGTGCGTATGTATGTATGTGTATATATGTATGGGTGTATATATGTGTGTGTATATATATATATATATATATATATATGTATGTGAGTGTATATATATATATATATGTATGTGTATATATATATATATATGTATGAGTGTGTGTACATATATGTGTGTATGTCTGGGTGTGTATACATATATATATATATGTATGCATGTATGTATGTGTATGTATATATGCATATGTATATGTATGCATGTATATATACAGATATATATACATGTATGTATGTGTATGCATGTGTGCTCTAAATAAGCACTCGAACTATTCAGGTCAAAGCCGTGAGATAAGAACAATTCCCAGCCAAGACATTACATGACAAATATTTCAGGATGTCGACTGTACTCAGACTTCCATTGTCTAGAAAGAAGAGGGGGGGTTACACACGAGTAGTTCAACCGGCACGTAAGTGTGTGTGTGTGTATGGGGGGGAGGATAAATATAGTGCACATACATTCACACATGTATCTGCTTTTACGTATATGAAAGGTGGCGAGCTGGGAGAAACGTTAGCACTCTGGGGGAAATGCTTGGCAGTGTTTCATCTGTCTTTAGGTTCTGAGTTCAAATTCCACTGAGGTCGACTTTGCTTTTTATTCTTTCGGAGTCGATAAGATAAGTACCAGTTGTGTACTGGGATTGATCTAATTGATTGGCCCCACCTATGCAAAAATTCTGGGCCCTGTGCCTAGAGTAGAAAAGATTATGTATATTGATAGAAAATATAAGTAGTTAGGTGCAGGAGTGGCTGTGTGGTGAGTAGCTTGCTTACCAACTACATGGTTCCGGGTTCAGTCCCACTGCGTGGCACCTTGGGCAAGTGTCTTCTACTATAGCCTCGGGCCAACCAAAGCCTTGTGAGTGGATTTGGTAGACAGAAACTTGAAGAAGCCTGTCGTATATATGTATATATATCTGTATGTATATGTTTGTATGTCTGTGTTTGTCTCCCCCCACCCACCATCACTTGACAACCGATGCTGATATATATATATATATACACACACACAGACATACACACACACACACACATATGAATATAGGTGAAGGTGTAGCTGTGTGGTAAAAAGTTTACTTCCCAACCCAATGGTTCGAGGTTCAGTCCCACAGTGTGGCAC
>NC_043023.1:990423-1005423 GCF_006345805.1 Octopus sinensis
GCCGAGTAAGGGGGGTCCCCTCCATCCCCCCCCACCCACGATAAATATTTGTGATAACTTACAACTTGATATCTGATATGTGCGTATATTTGTGTGCATGTATGTGACTATATATACACACACACACACATGCATACATAGATATACATATTCTCTCTTTTACTTGTTTCAGTCATTTGACTGCGGCCATGCTGGAGCACTGCCTTTAATCGAGCAACTTGACCCCGGGACTTATTCTTTTGTAAGCCCAGTACTTATTCTATCGGTCTCTTTTGCCGAACCGCTAAGTGACAGTGACGTAAACACACCAGCATCGGTTGTCAAGCGATGCTAGGGGGACAAACACAGACACACACACGCATATATATATATATATACATATATATATACACACATATATATATATATTTATATATATATATATATACATATATACGGCGGGCTTCTTTTCTGTTTCCATCTACCAAATTCACTCACAAGGCTTTGGTCAGCCCGAGGCTATAGTAGAAGACACTTGCCCAAGGTGCCATGCAATGGGACTGAACCCGGAACCATGTGGTTGGTAAACAAGCTACTTACCACAAAGCCACTCCTGCGCCTATATATATATATATATATATATTATTAAGGGCTCCTAAATAAGGATGCCAAGTGCTAGGGGCACAAAGAAAGGATAGATTTATTGAGAGTGAAAATCAAAAACATTTACCGATAACGATACATCCCGGACTGATCAGTTTCTACCTCTTTCTAGCAAAACAAACAGAATATGTATGCTACGGTTGGTTTCATCAGCGAGACACCTAAGCACTTGGCATCCTTATTTAGGAGCCCTTAATTATATTTCTATATGAATAATATTTTTCTGCATGAATAATATTTTGTCTAATGACTAATTCGTCTTTTGTGCTGGGCCACTGGTAATAATCCATATTATTACCCTTTGTTTATATATATATATATATATATATATGTACACACACATATATGGCTGTGTGGTAAGAGGTTTGCTTCCTAACCATATGATTCTGGATTGAGTCTCACTGCTTGGACATCTAGGGCAAGTGTCTTCGATAGCCTAGGTCTTGTAGGTGAATTTGGTAGAGAGAAACTGAAAGAAGGTGAGCTGGCAGAAACATTAGCACGCCGAGTGAAATGCTTAGTGGTATTTCGTCTGCTGTTACGGTCTGAGTTCAAATTCTGCCGAGGTTGACTTTGTCTTTCATCCTTTCGGGGTCGCTTAAATAAGTACCTATTTCTTTATTACCCACAAGGGGCTAAACATAGCAGGGACAAACAAGGACAGACATGGGGATTAAGTCGATTACATCGACCCCAGCGCATAACTGGTACTTAATTTATCGACACCGAAAGGATGAAAGGTAAAGTCGACCTCGGCGGAATTTGAACTCACAACGTAACGGCAGACAAAATACCGCAAAGCATTTCACCCGACATGCTAACGTTTCTGCCAGCTCGCCGCCTAATTAAATAAGTACCAGTTACGCACTGGGGTCGATATAATCGACTTAATATTTTTGTCTATCCTTGTTTGTCCCCTCTGTGTGTAGCCCCTTGTCGGCAGTAAAGAAATACGAAACTGAAAGAAGCCCGTTGTATATAGGGATTTCTAGACTGGTGTTTTCGGGCAATTACAGGCCCTGTTAGTATATATTCTTCTATTTGTTTCAGTCATTGGACTGCGTCCATGCTGGAGCAATGCTTTTATTTGAACAAATTGACCCCAGGACTTATTCTTTGTAAGCCCAGTATTTATTGCATTGGTCTCTTTTGCTGAACCACTAAGTTACGAGGACGTAAACACACCAACATCAGTTGTCAAGTGATGGGGAGGGGGGACAAACACTGACGCACATATATAGGCGCAGGAGTGGCTGTGTGGTAAGTAGCTTGCTAACCAACCACATGGTTCCGGGTTCAGTCACACTGCGTGGCACCTTGGGCAAGTGTCTTCTGCTATAGCCCCGGGCCGACCAATGCCTTGTGAGTGGATTTGGTAGACGGAAACTGAAAGAAGCCCGTCGTAAGAGTATATATATATATATACATACATATATATATAAACATACATATATATACATACATACATTATATACATACATATATATACATACATACATATATACATACATATACATACATATATATATATACATACATATATATAAACATACAAGAATATATATATATATATATATATACCAATTATACACACATACACATATATATACATACATATATATATATACATACATATATATAAACATACATAGATATATATACATATAGCATACATATATATATATATATATATATATACATATATATACACATACACATATATATACATACATATATACACATACATATAGATATATATATATACAGTGGGCTTCTTTCAGTTTCCATCTACCACATATGCCCGTCATTTGTAAGCATGACAGGCTTTCTACCATCATACCAAAGTATTCCTTTGAATGTTTCCTTTCAAGAAACTTTATTTTCCCCAGCAAGAACTGTAGGTTGTTGATGTCATAAAAATATTTCATAAACTTTTAAGAGGACATGAAACAAATCTCATTTATTTAATAACAATATTTTTATTTCTGAATAAAGGAAAAATAAGAAACTCATACAAAACAACAGCATCTCCATCCCTGCAATTATAAAATTGAAAAACAAAAAAAATAAAATAAATAAAATACAAGGACAAAACTAGCAATAAATTTGAGGTGTTGTGGTGTTGATGCTGGTATAGTTGGATAACGGAGCTTGTGTAAAGAGCATTTAAAGATTTTGATGGGTTTTCAATTACACACCGGGTCACTCAGGAACTGTTAGGGAAGTGCATGAACTGATACATAAACACACATATATACACACATATATATACACACCCACACATACATACATGTATATATATATACACACATAAATGCATATATATAAACACACACACACACAGAGAAACACATATATATATATATACACACAAACATACATGTGTGTATGTGTATATATTTATATATATACATACACACGTGCACAAACAAACTTATTAAATATATATCTCTATACACAGATGTAAAGTAGATCAGTAATCTTCTTCTGTGACATCTTCAACAAGACTTTCAGCTCCACTTCTGCTTCAAACCAGTCATGCTCTGCGTCTACTCTATCTCGCATGAACGTGCGAGATTCACATTAAACGTCCCTTTGACCAGGGTGTCAGCAAACATTGGTGACAGCTAGAATGAGAGAAAAGGGACTTTGTTAATATTTGACCCTTATGATCCAAATCCCCTTCAGACCATCCCTGCTTCATTATTCCAAGGTCCCTCTTTGAAAATCTTCCTTCATAATTTCATAATTCTAAACACTTAATTAATAATACCCTTTTACTCTTTTACTTGTTTCAGTCATTTGACTGCGGCCATTTAGTCGAGCAAATCTACCCCGGGACTTATTCTTTGTAAGCCCAGTACTTATTCTATCAGTCTCTTTTGCCGAACCGCTAAGTAACGGGGATATAAACACACCAGCATCAGTTGTCAAGCAATGCTAGGGGGACAGAAACACAAATACATATATATATATATACATTTATACGACGGGCTTCTTTCAGTTTCCGTCTACCAAATCTACTCACAAGGCTTTGGTCAGCCCGAGGCTATAGTAGAAGACACTTGCCCAAGGTACCATGCAGTGGGACTGAGCCTGGAACCATGTGATTAGTAAACAAGCTACTTACCACACAGCCACTCCTGCGCCTAATAACGAAGTTATTTTGCTAAAATCTTCCTTATTTTCAAAATTATTTGCAACCAAAACAGTGAATTTCAACAGAAATATGGTAAAAATAAAAGGGTGAAGAATCGTCCAAATAAAAACCATCCTTCAAAATTTCCTCTTAACTTATGCCCCAAATATTGGCTTAATAAAGGACAAAGTTATTTCACAAAATTCTTCGTTACTTTAAAAATTATTGAAAATAAAGACAAAGTTATTTTATCAAATCTATATAAATAATCTAGTTGTTCGTTTGCTCGTTATACTTGAGTTTAGAGAGGAGGGGTAATGTGAGTAGAGAGGAATATAATAATACACTAAGGCCAAATGAAACACATCGTCAGGTGATGAGTGATTGGAAAACGGTGAGAGAAAAGTGGGAGAGAGAAGTGTTAATGATGTGTTGTAGGTTGAGGTGGGGAAAGGTGAAGAGAAAGAGAGATATGAAACTGGGAATTTGGGAATTACATGGTTAAAGTGTTTGTTGAAGAGGCAAATGAGAGAGAGAGAAATATAAAGAGCTTAGCAGGGGGAAATTTTGAAAATCACAGAATATTTTATTGTGACTGGAAATGAAGTAACTTATGAAAAAACAAATAATCGTTTCTTTCTTTCTTAAATAGCTTTTCTCAGTCTTTTTCATTCTGTGGAATTTCCACAGCTCCCACTTGTTCCACATTATTTTTCAAAATTATTGAAAAAAAGGCAGCATATTTCAGCAAAATATGTTAACAAAAGGGTTAAAGTGATCAAACAAAAAAAACTTTCCATCAAAATTTTATACATTTAAAGTGGAAAATACCAAATTAGGAATGCCAAAATTCTTTTATTAAATTCATCCAAACAAATGCAGTGTATAGAAGGGTGCAAGTGATCTAAATTAAAACATTTCGTTTGAAAAAATATATTCTTTCATTCTTTTACGTGTCTCAGTGATTTGAGTGCAGCCATACTGGAGCACACACAAAGATTTGGTCAAAGAAATTGAACCCAAGACTTATGTATACATATATATATATGTGTGTATATATACATATATATATATCTATACACGTGTATATATATATCTAAACACGTATATACCTATATATATAATATATATATATGTATACATAAGTATATATATATATACATATGTATACATATATATATACACATGTATACATATATATATATACACATATGTATACAAATGTATACATATATATATACAAATGTATACATATATATGTATACATATACATATAAATGTATACATATGTATATATGTATACATATACATATATATATGTATACATATGTATATATATATATATGTATACATATGTGTATATATATATGTATATATATGTATATATATATATATGTATACATATGTATATATTATATATATATATATGTATATATATGTATATATATATATGTATATATATGTATGTATATGTATATATATATATGTATACATATGTATATGTATACATATATATAAATATGTATAAATATGTATACATATGTATGTATATACATATACACACATATATATACACGTATATATACAAGTAAAAGGCAGACTGTATGATGCATGTGTACGTACAGCCATGCTACATGGTAGCGAAACTTGGGCTGTGACTGCTGAGGATTTACATAAGCTCGCAAGAAATGAAGCTAGTATGCTCCGTTGGATGTGTAATGTCAGTATTCATAATCGACAGAGTGTAAGTACCTTGAGAGAAAAGTTGGGCCTAAGAGGCATCAGATGTTGTGTGCAAGAGAGACGATTGCGCTGGTATGGTCATGTGGCGAGAATGGACGAAGATAGGTGTGTGAAAAAGTGCCACACCCTGGCAGTTGAGGGGACCTGGGGAGAGGTAGACCCAGGAAAACTGGTCAAGGTGGTGAAGCACGACCTTCGAACTCTAGGTCTCACCAAGGAAATGACCAGAGACCGAGACCTGTGGAAGTATGCTGTGCGTGAGAAGACCGGCAAGACCAGTGAGAACAATCGTCCGCTGCCAGCCTCGTCTGGCACCCGTGTCGATGATACGTAAAAGCACCGTCGTTCGTGGCCGTTTGCCAGCTCTGTCTGGCCCCGTGCCGGTGACACGTAAAAGCACCATCCGCTTGTGTTCGTTGCCAGCCTCGGCTGGCCTCCGTGCCGGTGACACGT
The DNA here is from genome assembly GCF_006345805.1 of Octopus sinensis. Classification (NCBI taxonomy): domain Eukaryota; kingdom Metazoa; phylum Mollusca; class Cephalopoda; order Octopoda; family Octopodidae; genus Octopus; species Octopus sinensis. The sequence continues at coordinate 996,401 of NC_043023.1, forward strand.
GAAAGCACCATCCGTTCGTGTTTGTTGCCAACCTTGGCTGGGCCCCGTGCCGGTGACACGTAAAAGCACCGTCCGTTCGTGGCCGTTTGCCAGCTCTGTCTGGCCCCGTGTCGGTGACACGTAAATACACCATCCGCTCGTGTTCGTTGCCAGCCTCGGCTGGCCCCCATGCCGGTGACACGTAAAAGCACCATCCGTTCGTGTTCGTTACTAGCTTCGGCTGGCCCCCGTGCCGGTGACACGTAAAAGCACTGTCCGTTCGTGGCCGTTTGCCAGTTCTGTCTGGCCCCGTGTCGGTGACACGTAAATACACCATCCGCTCGTGTTCGTTGCCAGCCTCAGCTGGCCCCCGTGCCGGTGACACGTAAAAGCACCATCCGTTCGTGGCCGTTGTGCCAGCTCTGTCTGGCACCTGTGCAGGTGGCACATAAAAAGCACCCACTACACTCGCGGAGTGGTTGGCGTTAGGAAGGGCATCCAGCCGTAGAAACACTGCCAAATCTGACTGGGCCTGATGAAGCCTTCCGGCTTCACAGACCCCAGTAGAACCGTCCAACCCATGCTAGCATGGAAAACGGACGCTAAACGATGATGATGATGATGTTTATACATATATGTATACATATATATAGATATGCATACATGTGTACACGTGTATACATATGTATACACCTGTATACACGTGTGTATACGTGTATACACGTGTTCACATGTATACACATGTGTATACGTGTATACACGTGTTCACATGTATACACGTATACACGTGTATAAATATGTGTACACGTGTATACATATTTATACACGTGTATACATGTATACGCGTGTATACACATGCATACGCGTGCATACACGTCTATAAACATGTATATGTGTGTATACACATGTACACCCGTGTATACATATGTATACATGTATATACGTGTATACATGTGCATGTTGCTAAATTGGCAATGAAATGTAGGCGGCTGACCGGATGGATTCTTAGAACCTTTAGAACAAGTGACTAGGAAACTATGATGGTCCTCTGGAGGGCACTTATCCTAAGCCACTTTGACTCTTGCTCTCAGCTGTGGTCACCAACCAGTGTCAAATTAATCTCAGAACTTGAGGCAATCCAACAAAGCTACACTAAGAAGATAGCCTCTATGCAGCATATAAGCTATTGGGAAAGACTCAAGAGATTAAGACTCTATTCCTTAGAGTGTAGGCGAGAAAGATATGCCATAATATACATCTGGAAGAACCTGGTAGGACTTGTCACAAACTTTGGCATCGAGACTTACAGAAATTCTAGAACTGGGTGCCACTGCATAGTGCTAAGGACTCCAAATTTGCCATCACGATATAGGACAAGATACTGCAATAACCTGGGCTTCAGAGGTCCACAACCGTTCAATATCCTCCCAAAGGACCTGACTGACCTGCATGGGGTGGATGTAGGTGTCTTCAAATTAAATTTGGACCTCTTACTGTCAAGTGTCCCTGATGAGCCAACTTCACAGCAGGAGGTGCAGATGAGGGCAGCTGCATCAAAGTCCCTCATGCACCAAATGGCAATTGCTAAAAAGCATTTGCGAAGTAAAATTATGTAGCACACCAAATGACGGTGCCCCAGCATGGCCACAGCTTGTGAGCTGCAACTAGATATTAAAAAAATACATGTATGTATATGTGTGTATATATATATATATTCATGCATATATATATACATACATACATATATATATATACATATACATACACACATATATATACACATACACACACACATACATATACATACACACATATTTACATATATATACATACACACATATGTACATATATATATACATACACACATATTTACATGTATATATATACATAGACACATATTTACATATATATATATACATACACACATATTTACATATATATATATATATATATATATACATACTAACATACACACACACATATATATACATACACACACACATATATATATATACATACACACGCACACACATATATATATACTAGCAGTGTAGCCCGGCTTTGCTCGGGTTTGTTTTTTAGTTGCGCTTAAAACAGCAGGCTTTGATGTCACATTCACAAAGTTTTGAAAAAGTTTCAATCATTTTTGAAAAGTAAAAATTTTGCATTACGTAGCTTGTTATTCTCTTTTGGTGAACATTTTTCTGGTTGAAATACACAAAAATGGTGACACAGCAGTCAAAAAATTGTAAAAAATAGGGATTTTCATAGAAAAAAAGCACCATTTTGAAGTAAATAATTTTTGGTGTTAACATGGTCTGATTTGAAGGAAGAGCAAGCCTCCTTCTATCATACTCTCAATTTTGGTCAACTTGCGCGGCAGGGTCTTGGAGGAGATAGTTAAATGCTACGAAACTTGCCACACACACACACAACTTCAGCTTTATATATATAGATATATATATACACACACACACATTTATATATATATCACCATGACCGACCAGGCTATCATATGTTGCTACACATCGCTGGTCACAATGCGCTTCCCATTGTTTTAGCCTTCAAATGACGCCACCCCGCTGGCTAAGCGAGCAGGCCAACAGAAGAAAGAGTGAGAGAAAGAGTGGCGAAAGAGTACAGCAGGGATTGCCACCACCCCCTGCCGGAGCGTCGTGGAGCTTTAGGTGTTTTTGCTCGATAAACACTCACAATGCCCGGTCTGGGAATCGAAACCGCGATCCTACAACCGCGAGTCCGCTGCCCTAACCACTGGGCCATTGCACCTCCTCATATACTCTTTTACTTGTTTCAGTCATTTGACTGCGGCCATGCTGGAGCACCGCCTTTAGTCGAGCAAATCAACCCCGGGACTTATTCTTTGTAAGCCCAGTACTTATTCTATCGGTCGCTTTTGCCGAACCGCTAAGTGACGGGGACGTAAACACACCAGCACTGGTCGTCAAGCAATGCTAGGGGGACAAACACAGACACACAAACACACACACATATATATATATATATATATATATATATACATATATACGACAGGCTTCTTTCAGTTTCCGTCTACCAAATCCACTCACAAGGCATTGGTCGGCCCGGGGCTATAGCAGAAGACACTTGCCCAAGATGCCACGCAGTGGGACTGAACCCGGAACCATGTGGTTGGTTAGCAAGCTACTTACCACACAGCCACTCCTGCGCCTATATATGTATGTATATATATGACAGGCTTCTTTCAGTTTCTGTAGCTGTATTGTTCATTATCAGTTGCAGTGGTGGTGTTGGTGGGTCGGGCTGGTGCTAATAGTTATGGGGTTGGTGTCAGTGGTGGCAATGTTGTAGTGTTGGCAGTGGTGGTAGTGCCAATGACAGAATGGTGAAGCAAGTTGCTGTGGCACAAGATTGAAACACCAAACCCATGCCAACAAAGCGAACTTCTCTACCACTGCAACCATGACAGGGGTTTACTATATCAGGCCCGATATGGCACCACACAACGTCATCAACAACAATAGCCGTTACCACTCCACCACCCACTCTCCACCTAGCTCTCACCCACCCACCCACCCATCCCACACCAAATCTCCCACCCTACCCCTACCTCACAAAACAACAGTAGTATGATGCTGTGATGTTTGAATTTTAATTAAAACTGAATTAATTTAGAATTTGTTGTAATCAAGGCAAATGTTTGTGTTGTAGTAGTAGTGGTGGTGGTAATGATTGTAGAAGTGATAGTGGTAGTGGTTGCAGTGGTGTTAGTTGTTGTAGCGCAGGTGGTGATAATGGTGACGGTTTTGGTGGTCGTAGTGGTGTTGGCAGTAGTTGTAGCAGTCATGGTAGTAATGACGATGGTGTTGGTGGTAGAGGTTGTAGTTGGAGATGGTGGTAGTAGTGATTGTAGTAGCAACAGTGGTGTTAGCATTGGTATGCTGTTAGTGCTAGTATTAGTAGTGGTGATGGTAGTAGTAGTAGTGGTGGTGGTGGTAGTGGTGGTGGTGGTAGTAGTAGAAGTGGTGGTGACAGTAGTAGTGGTGGTGGTAGTAGTAGTAGTAGTAGTGGTGGTGGTAGTAATAGTGGTGGTGATGTCACAAGTGCTATAAATGTAAGGATCTGATATAGTTCTTGTAGTTACCATTAGCGATGGTGATGATGATGATGATGGTAGTGATGAGGATGATGATGACAATGTTGCTAAGGTTACCGGCTCCTTGTTACGGGTATGAACCTCTTTTACAAGGGTGGCTGATGTCAGGTACAAGATTGCATCATGTAGGGCCTTGGGCGGTTATGGTGGAGGGGAGGGGCAGAGGGGGAAGACAACCTGGGCTGAGAAAGGATGAGCAAACAGGGAGTGGTGGGGAGGAAGGATTAACAATGCACAAACAAGCGATCTATTGTGTTATCCGAGATGTAAACATTACATAACTGCAACAACACTAACAGCAACAACATGAGACAAAACAAGGAATACCTCTAGGTGGACACTTGCTATGCTAGAAATAGCAGCCAAATCTCCCATAAATCACAGCCTAAAGTCTTATGTATGTATATATGCGCAGGAGTGGCTGTGTGGTAAGTAGCTTGCTTACCAACCACATGGTTCCGGGTTCAGTCCCACTGCGTGGCATCATGGGCAAGTGTCTTCTGCTATAGCCCCGGGCCGACCAATGCCTTGTGAGTGGATTTGGTAGACGGAAACTGAAAGAAGCCTGTCATATATATGTATATATATACTATATATGTGTGTGTGTGTTTGTCCCCCTAGCATTGCTTGACAACCGATGCTGGTGTGTTTACGTCCCCGTCACTTAGCGGTTGGGCAAAAAGAGACCGATAGAATAAGTACTGGGCTTACAAAGAATAAGTCCCGGGATCGATTTGCTCGACTAAAGGCGGTGCTCCAGCATGGCCGGAGTCAAATGACTGAAACAAGTAAAAGAGTATGTATGTATGAGCCAACGAGGGAGGCATCTAAATGGTAGCTGGCACTGTTAGAAATAACAGCCAAATCTCCATCAAATCCCATCCTACTGTCTTGTGTATGTATGAGGCAATGTAGGTGCAGGTGTGACTGTGTGGCAAGAAGCTTGCTTCCCAACCCACATGGTTCAGGGTTCAATCCCAATTTGGTCCCTTGGGCAAGTGTCTTCTACTATAGCCTCAGGCCGACCAAAGCCTTGTGACTACTGGATTTGGTAGACGGAAACTGAAAGAAGCTCATCATATATATTATATATATTTATATATACATATATATATATATATATACACACACACTTTGAATAATATATATCCCTCTATACTCAATCATACAAACCCCTTTTTTATTTATATATATATATATATTTGTGTGTCAGTGTTTGTCTCCCCCCTCCCATGTTGACAACCAATGCTGGTGTGTTTATGTCCCTGTAACTTAGTGGTTCAGCAAAAGAGACCGATTGAATAAGTACTAGGCTTACAAAGAATAAGTCCTGGAGTCGATTTCTTCGACTAACACCCTTTGAGGTGGGACTCCAGCCTGGTCACAGTCAAATGACTGAAACAAGTAAAAGAATAAAAGAATATGTATGTATGAGCCAATGAGAGTGATTAAGAAGAAAAAGAATGTGTAGTGGCTGTGTGGTAAGAAGCTTGCTTCCCAACCATATGGTTCTGGGTTCAGTCCCACTGGGAAAGTGTCTCCTACTATAGTCTCTGGATGACCAAAGTCTTGTGATTGGATTTGGTAAACCGAAACTGAAAGAAGCCCACCATATATATAATATATGTATTTGTGTGTCTGTGTTTGTCCCCCACCACCATCGCTTGACAACCGATGTTGGTGTGTTTATGCCCCAGTAACTTAGCGGTTTGGCACAAAAGACCGATAGACTAAGTACTAGGCTTACAAAGAATAAGTCCTTGGGTCAATCTTATTTCTTTACTGCCCAAAAGGGGCTACACACAGAGGGGACAAACAAGGACAGACATACAGATTAAGTCAATTATATCGACCCCAGTGCGTAACTGGTACTTATTTAATCGACCCTGAAAGCATGAAAGGCAAAGTCAACCTTGGCGGAATTTGAACTCAGAACATACCAGGAGACAAAATACCGCTAAACATTTCGCCCGGTGTGCTAACATTTCTGCTAGCTTGCCACCTTTCTGATTATAGATCAATCTGTCTGATTAAAGGCAGTGCTCCAGCATGGCCACAGTCAAATGACTGAAACAAGTGAAAGAGTTGTGGCCAAAATGCTTGGATCATTTTTTTGAAAATCAGAATTGTTATACCCAAGTACAATTAGATTCAAATACATACAACATATATATTTGGGCATTAAATAGAAAAAATCTAATTTTCAGACCTATGTTCCAAATTTTTGGCCACGTCTGTAACATATTTGATGCATGGACCACAGGGAAATATCTCCTGTGTATTGTACATGATACACAAGATGGATAAATGATTAAATCTACTCCAGAATTTCACTGACGAAAGATAATGTTAATCTTAGTCTTCTATTATAATTCCACTGGCATTGAAGATATTTTATAGCAATGCTTGTCTAAATAATTTTCATAAGTTTATCTTAAGCATTCATGCTTGGTTAATCCTTGTTTAATACATTCCGAGTAATTGTTGTGGCAAGAGTCATTCACGCTCCTGTGGGATTGGAAGAACAGACTAGCTGAACTCTTATGAAGAGTAGCATATTGGTTGAGATGAAGGAATTTGTAGGAGTCATTGAGATTGTTGGGAGTTTGTGTTTAGTGGAGTATCATGTTTAGTGGAGTAATTTCAAGTACGTTGTGTGAAGACAGTTATGTCTATCCCTGCTTTGGGAAATCTGTAAATCCAAACTAGAGAAGGATATAAAAGTAATATAAGGCTTTCCTATCATAAGTCCTGAGTTAATCTGGGGTTGGAAAAAAAATAAGGAGTGACTATCATATATGATGCATGGACCCTAGGGAAATATGTCCTGTGTGTCAGAAGTAATACACAGGACAGACAAATGATTAAACCTTCCCCAGTTTTTCACTGATGCTTTATTTCACCAACCCCAGAAGGATGAAAGGGTTACTCTTAGTCTTCTCTTATAATTCCATTGACATCAAGGATGTTTTAGAGCAGAGATAACCATTTGCCTATCCAAAGCATTTCCATAACTTTATCCTAAACATCCATGCTTGTCTTCAGAATTTTAGTTGGCCCTTCATTCTGAGTTTTAAGTTTCTCTATTGGTTGAAAAAAAAACTAGGAACATGTATCATATATGATCAATGAACACCAGAGCAATATGTTCTGTGTATTGTTTGTGATACACAAGACAGACAAAAAATTAAATCTTCCCCAGAAGTTCACTGGTACTTTATTATATCAGCACCAGAAAAATGAAAATAATGTTGGTTTTAATCTTCTCTTATAATTCCATTGACATTGAAGATAACCATTTACCTGTCCAAAGCATTTTCATAAGTTTATCCTTAGCGTCCAAGCTTGTTTTCAGAATTTTAGTTGGCCCTTGTTTAATTCATTCTGAGCAATTAATATAAAGTTTTCCTTTCAAAAGTTCCAAGTTACTTTGGTAGTTGAAAGAAATTGGGAACATGTATCATATATGATCAATGAATACCAGAGCATGTTCTGTCCATCACATGAAACTTGGGTAAAGTAAAGGGTTGATAAAAGCAAAGTTACTTTAGTAAATGCTTCAATAATATTGCCCTCCTCTGCTCTTATATGCAAGTGAGACATCACTACTACGAAAAGGACAAAACACCAATTTGCTATGATGCAAAGGGCCATGGAAATGCAGGGCACTGCCAATGGGCTGATAAGAGATGAGCTGTAGACAGGAACTTCACTATGGGCTGGCTAGCGAGTTGGTCCACAGAGAAAGGACTTCTGGTTAGGTGGGAGAGGAATCTGGGGATTAAGATGGCTGATTTAGATGGCTTTGCAGTGTAGTTGATTGAAACGAAATAATAAATATACCAATATACTGTTCCAGGTTATTTTTGTGTATAGCTTAACTAAACTATGGAAAGATCCATACTAGGAATAATTTATTTCTTTACTACCCACAAGGGGTTAAACACAGAGGGGATGAACAAGGACAGACAAATGGATTAAGTCGATTACATCGACCCCAGTGCGTAACTGGTACTTAATTTATTGACCCTGAAAGGATGAAAGGTAAAGTTGACTTTGGCGGAATTTGAACTCAGAACGTAACGGCAGATGAAATATGGCTACGCATTTCACCCAGCGTGCTAACGTTTCTGCCAGCTCACCCACCTTAGGAATAATTATTAAGGGAGTGTATACGAAATGAGATAATTTGAGAAAATGGAGTGGAATGAATTATGTGATTGCAGAGTACTGAAAGCAGAAGTGTCGCTGAGCTGGATGTGGTGCAGGGAGCAGTTTCCAAGTGGTATCCAAGAGACTGGAAAAGGCCACTTGGCAGGCCTTCATGATGATGGGAAGACAGTTTGGTTCAGCAATTTGGGTCAAGGTGGACAAGAATGTTGCAATCAAGACAAAATTGGAAGAGCATTGATATAAATAGCACCTAATGGTCTGCTTACTACCGTTATATGTTTCATATTATATATTTATTATATTATATATTATATTGTATTATATTATATTATATTATATATTTATTCTATTATATCATTAAAAGTTTTTTTTCTCTCATTCCTACTCATTTTCACACCTTCGCATTCCTCATCCTGTCCATCCATGTCGCACCAACCATATCCCTCAGACGGCTCATCTCAAACACATCTAGTCGCCTCCTTCCCACCTCTCTCAGCCCCCACGTCTCTGCACCACATAACATTGTCGGCACAATCACGCCCCCCATACACACACCTTTTCGCTTTCATCCCTCAACCTTTTATCTCTCAGCATCAGCATACCTCTCACCACTCCAAGTATCTTACTCCCCTCCCTCGCTCTATATCCCACCGCCTCAGCCAACTCCGCCCCGCCCCATGTGCCGTCACATGTGACCCCAGACACTTAAAAACACTCA